>NC_048926.1:1637052-1715905 GCF_011077185.1 Oxyura jamaicensis | reverse complement strand
GTAAGTTTGGCAGTGACTCTACTCATAACGTTAACCCCTGGTAAGTTCGTTGGCGGTGACTCTACTCATAATGTTAACCCCTGGTAAGTTCGTTGGCGGTGACTCTACTCATAACGTTAACCCCTAGTAAATGCGAGGAGGAACCACGTCACCGAGCCTGAAGGGTCGCGGGAAGGAATTGATGAGAGCCGCCCGCAAGGTACCCGTTAAAGGAAGGGGTCGGGTCGTAACAGCCGGCGCTCCTGTGGTCGCGTGGAAGCTGCTCAGAGCTTTCCATGAGATAACTGCCTCGTAAATCAGTCCCATGGAACAAAAGGCCTCGAAACCGAGATCTTCCTGACGCCTCCTCATCGCTCTGCGCCTTGATGTATGCCACGGGCCATTAGTTCGAGCGCGGGAAGTCTTGGGAGACGGCGCGCTGCGCGCATCATCATGCAAAGGGGAGGTTTTTTGGGGGGGGGAACAACAGACAAAGCTAAGAAACCAGCCCCCAGGACGCGAAGCTGCAGCTCTAAATAAACAAGGAAAGAGCCACCGAGGGGCTGCTCAGCCTGCGCTGCGTCTGAATTAAATCCCTGGCAGGCTCCCTGGGAGCTCTGCCCACCTCCTGGCACGCAGGGAGGAGGCTGAGCAGCCGGTGTGAAAACCCCTAGTACTTGTAGGAGCGTGCTCGCTGGCCAGGGAGAGCGTGCGGAGGGCGAAATAGAAAGACCGGGACCTTTTTTTTAGCTGTTTTTACGGTAGTTTGTAGCGTATCTGGCGGAGGTACGCGTGGCGATACCCTTCGCTAAGCCATGTTCTGGGGGAGGGAAAAGGGATTTGTTGATGCTACAGCAATTAGAAAGCACTCGCCTCTGAGAAGGCAACTGGAAGGATAGGAAGTCTAATTACGCGTAATTAATTGTACCAAATACTGAAGCCGTGCTTAACTGCGCGGCCCTGGTTGCTGCGCGTTTGGTTTAACGCGTGGAGCGGATGCGCGTGGAAGGTGCCCGGGGGTTGGCTGCGATTAACGGGCTGATCCGACGCCCCTTTCAAATCTGACGCCGATTTGGACGCCGCCGAACGTCCGCAGACGTCGATGCAGGTGCGGAGAGCTGCTGGGTGGGGACCCGGAGCAGTTCCCGCAGTGATCTTCGCTAGGTTGTAACCAGAAGCAAGCGGCGCTGCCGAGAGCGGGTCTCCCCTCTTCTGTTCGCCCCCGTGGCGTTACGTTGGCTTTGGCTCCCTGTCTACCGAGCTATTTCCGATCGCAGGATTATTGATCCTCCGCAGGATACTGCCCGGTGATGGGAAACGAACCCTAGCCAAAGGTACAGGGCGTTTAGGTGGCTTCTGGTGTTTAATCGGGTGTTGGCGTCGCGGCACGAGGAGCTGAACCCCATCTCCTGTGAGCTGGGGGTGTGCAGGAATGAAATCTGCCATCGCTTAAATACCCGGAGCGCCTGGGATGCCAAATGCAGCCAGACACCAAAATATCTAGCTTGTGACCACACAAGGCCTTTTGGGAAGGGAGGGGTGGCAAATCCTTCTCCCTTTTTCCACTGTGTGCGTGTTAAAAGGTTGGCCTGTGCGGTGGAAAATGGCCTCCCAATTAGCCCTGGCTGAGTGTAACGAAGGAAGGGGTTTGGGCCGAACTTAGAGCTGTATCATTCGGTTTCTGATACAACGGGGTTACGAAGCTTGGAAGCCTGAGAAGCAGCAGCTCTTCCTTCTGCTCTTTTCCTTATTCCCTTAGAGCTGGCTGCTGAAAATCCCCGCGCCGCGCTGGAAGGCAGCCGTGCTTGGCCCCAAAATTCATTGCCCTCTCTTCTCGTTAGTATTTAATGTACTCTCGCTGTCATCCCGCTTCTCTTTTTTTTCCCCTAAGCTTCCCCTAAGAGGAGCTGGAAAAAAAATGGGCTTTGTTCTTGCTTTTGAGCAGAAAACCCTGCTTCATGTCGGCTTCATAAATCCGCCATCGATCCTTGGGGTGGCCGGGCAAGCAGCTACTGGGAAGGGCAGCGACTACGTGCCAAGAATTCCTCTTGCGTTTGTTTAAGGGTCCGGGGCTATTTCAGAGACGTTCTAGAAAATCCTGAGAATGACGTAGGTATGCGCACAGGTAACTCCTTGACCCAACCAAGCTCATAAGAAACTTTTAATTAGCGGAAAAATAAAACCAGTTCATAATCAAAAGCGTGCCTTGGTAATACCTCCTTTGGAGGAGGTGGGTTCAAGTGCTTAATTGGCCTCTTTTCCCTGACATTTGACAGTGCAAACCCTAATTAATATTCTTACGAAGCTTCGGGACGGGACGGCAGGATCCTCGTGGCACGTTGGAAGCTTTGATCTTGGTGAAATTCCCTTGCACGGAGCAGGACAAATTCCCCGAAGAAGCCCGGCGTCAAACACTTGGGTAACATCTAAGTTTGTGTGCCTGACGGCAACGCGAAATAATAAGCTAACGGTGCAGTATCACTGGGGCAATGTGTTCTTACTGTAAAGAGAACAGATTTTTGGTGACATTATTTCCTGACGCCTGTCAGTGGAGGTCCTGAACTTCAGTTTCCCAGTCCAGATCACAAGGAGTGAGAAACTCAGGGGCTAATCCTGGCTTGAAGGGACTGTTCCCTTCTGGTTCCCTTCGGTATGGGTATAAGCGAGCCAACTGTGTGTTTTTCCCCCCCCTATTTGCAAAGTAACCGTAGTCTTTGGGAAATCTATAGGGTGTACAAGTTAAAGTGGGTTAAAGAAGTTGAGGGATGCCTGCCTGTGCTGAGTCTCGCCAGGTGACAGTGAAACCTTCCCTCTTTCCCTGAAAACCGTCTCCCATAGGATTGCAGGCTGTATTTTGGCTACCATTTTACACCGCCTTTACGCCTCGCTTTACTAGGGTTTGTTTTGCAGGTGCAGCGCCTTAGAGGTGCTGTAGCTTGCAAAGCGGATGTATTAATTCAAGCCAGCTTTGAGCAATATTGGGCTTGTAAATCAGTGCCGAGGCTGAACATTAGACCCATCGAAAATGCCAAGCTTGCATTAAACGGCGCGGGGATCTGGTCTGGGTGCAGATCTGGCTCGACCTTAGATCTGCAAGTCTTGAGAACAGGTGTAGTTATTCAGATCTCCGTCCAGACGCCGCTTTATTACGATTCCAGAAGACAATTCCGGTTCCAGAAGACGGTTCCGCTAGCTGACGGCGGTCTCTAAGGCAGCGGCGGGTATGTGTGGGGGTTATTATCTCGCAGGCACGGCCGGGAGTCGTCAGGACAACCCCCTGGCAGGAGGCAGCATTTGCATCCATCCCTCCTTCGAGCGGCGGCGGCGTGTCAAAGCGTACCGCGGAGCCCCCCCTCCCTCGGCCTGACAGTTGTGGCAAATCAGAACAATTTCTGCCTGACAGCTTCGGTAACAATATCAACTAATTTATGCCCAAGTTCTCCCGGGATAATTGGGAGGCAGACACGCTCTGCATAAAAAGCCAAAGGGGTAGGAGGAGACCCCTGGCTTACCAACTGCTACCCCGAGAGGAGGAGGCCGTAGGCCAAGCAGATTGGCCCTTTTCAGTGGGGGGGGAAAAAAAAGTAAATTAAGGGTGATAAGAGGTTGGAAGACAAAGAAGCGAGCCCTGCATGGGTCGTCTGTCAGGAGCCCTCGATAGAGCTAGTGAGGAAACAATGGGCACCACTTCAGCTCCAACAATGCCACTCAGAAGTGGGTTTTTAGTAGAAAAGCAAAGAGAAACGTCGGCTCTCGAGCGCTCTCACGGAGAAACACCTCGTTTTTCCTCTTTAACGTAAAGCTCAAATGAAATTTACCGAGCAGGAAGTTTCCCGCTTGGTTTTTTTTTGTGGGGGCGGGGGAGGTTGTTTTGGGAAGATCAAGGAAACGTTCAAATTCTGGCTGAGAAAGCGAGGCTCGCGGAGCGAGGGGCACGCTGTGCAGATGGGAGGCGGCGATGCTGGTGATGCTCGTTTGCTGCGAGCGGCTATGAAAGTTAAAGCCTCTCTTAAAAATACCCCGGTTTTCTGCAAATGTGCCTCTGATCCTCGGGAACGTCGAGCTTTACGTTTAGGTAGCGTATGCCATGAGTCAATTTTGCCTTTATTTTTTGCAGGATGGGGTCAGATCCCCAGGTGGTCAATATTTGCATAATTCCCAAGTCTTAGGCCAAAGTGTCCAGCTCTGCTAATTGACGCCAGCTGAGACTCCGCTTTTTGCGATCCTCAGAAGAAGGAACACCAAAACCAGCTAACGTCTCTTCTTGTAATTTCTGGTTGCGAAGGTTAAATTGGATTTATTATGCGCTATGTGACGGACACCTGCTGGTCTGGAATTTGTATAAGTTGCGTTAATGAGGCATGTGCTATGGAGCTGGATGTGCCGGGTTTAACTCCTAATTTCCCTAATGGCTTTCGCATGAGGAATTCTAGCTTGTTGAGGGGAAGCCACGTAAGCATCAGATTAAGAGGCAGCGAGGACGTGTTGGAAGGCTAACCGTCCGTGTCTTTGTCTTATTTCTTATTTGTTATTCAGTGACCCCTGCTGGGGAGGTTTTAGATAACCAGGGTCGGGTAGCTGCTGTTTTGTGTTAGAAAAAACCTATAATTTGGGCCGCCTGATGCGTTTTTGTAAAACAAGGCGAAGCAGATGGGCAAACCATGAGCCCTTTTCACGGCGTCTTTCTGATCTGAGGCCACTGAAGGCTAATTCTGGGGGAAACGACTCCTACCACTAGTAACAAACTCGGTGGCTGTGACCAGTTGTAAGAACAAGATATGAATGGCTCTTCCTGCTTCCTTCTGATGAATTGCTTGTCTTTGTTCTATGGGATATGCAAGCGTGATTTGCGACCTTCTGTCTTCTTCTGAAACCCTACAACATCCACTTCTGAATGTGATTTGTCGTTCCAGGACCAGCATTTAGCTCTGTAAGCAGGGTCATCGAAGAGGGAAGGAAAAAAAAAACACCTCTTAATGGAAAGAAAGCAACGAAGCGGAAACACCGAGTGTATTTTTTTTATCGTATAAACCCAGCAGAATAATAATTGCTCTATATAATAAGTGTTTTACTTGGCAAGTTATCGGAAAATCTCCCGTGCTCATTCCTCCATGGTACGGGCATGTCCAAAGGGACACGAGAGCAGATCATCTTGAAGACTCAGCTCTCCTGTACTGGGTCTACGACGTCTTCCTGCACAAGCTTTCCTACGCAAACAGATGTGAGCAAGCTCTAGGTGGTGGGAGATACATGGGGTGCTTGAGCCTGCTTGACTTTGGAGGAATGTAGTGTATCGGCATGGTACAATTGTGGCTCTTGCTTCGCCTTCCTCCTCCTCACCTTTCCCACAGAAACACCGGGGCTGGGAATCCAGCTCCCCCGGTTCTTCACTGTCGACTTAAATCATCACAGAAAAACCCCGAATACCTTCTTTGTGGCTGGTAGGCTTTGGTTGCTGCCTCTTTGGGAGATGGAGATGTGACGAGCCATTTTGGGGCTGACCGAAGTACCTTGTAATGCTGTTTGGATAGCCTTGTGTGTTTGTATATGCCTGGCAAGAGGAGAAGGAAAGATCAGCTCTGCAAAGAAACCGCATCCCTCAGTTCTGATTTTCCACGTGAGAGGTTCCTATTCAAGCATGTGAAAATCCCTGAATGTTGGCATGTTGCTTAAAAAAGGGCAGCAATTTTCCCCTTTCCTTTCCCACCCCCTGCCCCAGACCTCTTCCAGCTCCCTGTGCGATTATTTTAGTAGCAGGGGACCCTGTAATTTTCAAAGCACGTGAATCAAGAAGAGCAATGAGAATTGGTCTGTTACTGAAGGTAGCCACAGCAAATTGGAGGCTGGGTTTGGGGTTTTCTTGTCCTGAAGTCATCAGAATCGCTTCTGTAGGTGCTGGATTTCCACCCCTCATGGGCTGTACCCTGGTGTCTATGTTGAAGATCGACGTGGGGTAACTTAAATCTTTTTTTTTCCCCATCTTTTATAAGCATGCAAAGGCTGAGGCTCGCCTGAAAGGATGGCTGGAGACAGCACTGCTCTTACGATGTCGCTCTTGACCTTTGAGATGATACCGTGCAAGTTCATTATTTCCTCTTATTTACAAAATTGTGTTCTTCAAGCTTCTGGGGAAGTAACTCGGCTGCTCTCCGAACAGCTTTATGCGTGCAGATCCTTTCTGATAGCCACAATTCTATTATAAGACTCCTTTTTCCTTAAAGGAAGGAAAAAGAAAATGCATCCACGCCGTTACGGTGCCAGAAGAAACGGACGTATCTGGCCGCTAAGATTTATTTGCGGGTCAACTGCAATGCAGTTGTGGCACTTTGCCTTTCGGAAAGCGGAGCGATGATTTATTGTGGGGTGTTTTTGTATGCGCCGGGTACTTGCGCGGCTCGAGCCTCTGAAAAGGGCACTTTATATATTTACATTAGGAAAAGTGACTTCCAAAGTAAAAGTCAGCAAAAGATTTCATTAACCTTTTCACTAGAAATCCAACTCCATTGATTGTCTTCTGCTTCCTCCTCCCTCTCCTTTCTCGTTCTTTTTGTGATGGACCAATTTTGTTGCCTCCTTCTAGATACTGCACGCATCTCCTGCTCTCGCTAGCTCTAACCCATCGCCGGCTCCGAAACCGATGTTATTTTTTCATCTCTGGGTCTCCCACGGTGACTCCGGCTGCTTTATTACTTCCTCGAGTCCTGATAAATTTTTAATTGAAAAATCGATGCGGACCCAAGAAAACGGGGTCAGCAGAGAAGTTTGGGAACTTAGCGGGGGATAAAAAAGTTTTAAAATATTAGTTTTACCGCAGGGCTTCACCGTTTCCCTTAAAATTATTTATGGGAGCAAGGGAGGAGAGGAGCACGTTGTAGCCACTGGAGCTCTTCTTGGAAGTGATAATCAGTTTTTATGGCTTTTTGATCCCCTCTCCTTGGTTTAAAAGAAACCTTTCAGATAGGGAGCAAGGAGCTTATGGCATGGAGTCCACATGGGTGATTTCTTCGGTGCCACTTTGACTGCTCGATGAGCTGTCGTCATTGTTCAGGTTTCATTGCCAGGTTGACCTCTCTATCTAGGAATTTCGGCAGCAAACGAACCCTGTTTTTCATGTACGCTGGGTTTTGCTTATTAAAATCGCTTTTCCAAGCGGTAATGAAGCCAAGAAAAACCCTGCTTTCAACCTGGATACATCTTCAGTGTGGGACGTGGTGTAGTGGTGGGACTCGATAGCTCAGGCTGATGGTTGGACTTGATGATCTTGATGGTCTTTTCCGACCTAAACCATTCTATGATTCCATGAACCACTGGGTCGTCTATACTTTTTAGAAGCTCTGTTTACAGTAAGCTACTGGGTGACTTTTTTTATTGTAGTGGTTTAAAAGACGATGGTTTGATACTAACGTAAAGGAGTGAGTACAAGAATCTGCCTAGTTTTGCAAGCGCCGTACAAACACAATGACGCTGTAAACTCAAGTTATAAAATCAGGTTCCATAAAATCTTGCTCTCTTTCAGGCTTAGTTAAAGCCCCAAACATGAGTTGACTCACGGCTTCATACCAAAATCAGGCGAAAGCTCATTTTACCGCAACCAAAAACCGCAAGGACTGGCAATTTGGACAAAATCCATGTCAGAAAGCATTTGATAAGTTTTACATCAAAACTGGGTAAAATATATTTGGCTATTCACAGCAACAGGCAATGAAACTGTCGAACAACGCTGTTGGCAGTATCCAGGATGCTTCAACTTTTCTGGTCATCCCAGAGGTTGCCTTTGAGGGGGGCGGGGAAGTGGCAGCGTGTCTAAGTTATTTCTAGAAATGATTGGGCACATCAAGGAGTCTGTGCACAGCTCTTAGGGAAGACTCCAGCTGGCTCGGTGTGCCTTGGAAGGCCTTCAGACGAGCTCCCGTTGCCTCATTACATTTAAAAGCCACACGAGGTGTGCTTCCAACTCGTTTTGCCTTGGGGAGGACTTTGAAAGTCGTAACTGACTTGTGCAAAGCGGAGTGCTTCTACCTGGATGCTGCTCAGGTGCAACTGGTAAATGTGTAAGAAGCAGAGCTGTGTTATGCAGGCTCCTGAAGGTCTTGAACCTGAACTTACAGATAAGACACGGTGCGATAATTTAAACTTAGTTAAGCTGAAATTGTTTGCTTGGACTCGCTCAAACTCATTTCAGAGCCATAAATAAGTTGCATCGTTCATATAGGGATGCTTAAGACCTATTCTATGATAACGATGCCAAGTTCATCTTTTTTCTCACCAGTAGCAGGTTTTTTTTTCCTTTTAATATTCATTTCAAGCTCCTGTTGACCAATTACCTAATAGTTTGATCCACGAAACCTTGTGCAGTTGTATTCTTGGTGGCCAAGTTCTCTTTGACTGACGCTTGAGCAGAACTTGTGAAAGATGTTCTACGTGCTGTGTTTTCTCATGGGTCCCGCAAAGTTGTTGATCCAAGAATTGGTATTTCTTCTGTTTTTTTGGATCTCAGGGTGAATGCTGGCTCTTCTTGCTTCACTTTGGAGTAACGCTGGTTTGAAGGAGGCTACGAGTCTTCGTGCCCGAGTGACAAACGGGGTTTGGGTGGTGTGTTTGGTGGCGCTATAAATAGTAATTTAAAAAATGTGTCTGATTTTCTTCCTCAACTTAAATCTTTCATTATGCTACTCGAAAAGCTAATTTCCCCTTTTTTTCCCCCTGAATAGTAACTGCCATTAATTTCACTCGAGGTAATGATACAATTACATGTAAGCATTGACACGACTCCGTATGCAATGCATCAGTCCCATTGTGCCGCGTGTTCAGCTGCTTGAATTTGGACGGCTTCCATCTTGCGCGCTGCCAAGAGCCGTTCCGGAGTCTCTGACATTTTGTTTGACATTAGTCAGGACTGGTGAAGCGAGGTTCCTTGGCAGCCGTTCTGCAAACTTGCCCCTTTTGCTGCTTTGAAGCTCAGAAGTGGGTGAGCCAGGTAGGAGATGGCATTTCCCATGTAATGGCGAAGGCGTTCATCTGCGATGAATAAGAGTTTGTTTACAAAGAAGTCCGTCCTGCCCGGAGACGCAGGCAGTGTATCTTATTTCAGGTGCCGATGACAGTTTCCCGTTCGTTCCCCTGAGCTATGATTTTGAAAATGAAGTGATTATTGATCAGATAAATCACTTCTCAAATGCAGTCCGTGTCTGCTGGCCGTACTGCAAGAAGGAAGACAGGGCTTGTTTTGAGTCAAATCTCACTTCGGTTATCCGAAGTGGATACATCAGTTGTATTTGCAGGTTTTTTACTCGTGTTTTTAATCTGAAGGCATGCTGTTTAGCCCCAGAGCTTCCCCTTCCTGAACTCGTTGCGGATCCGTGGGTGTAAGCGGGATGGAAATCGAGCCCCGAGAGGGGAAGGAGAACTTGGGCCTGCCGCTTCCAGCGGTGCGCCGATGTTGCTGGGGAGCCGGCAGTGAGATCAAGGTGCTGCTAAATGGGAATCAATGCGCACGCGGCCGTCTCGAGCTCCTTACGGGGTGCGAGTCGGGGATCTCCTGGCGTTTGAAGGAGCCTGAAGCGGCAGCACCGCGGCGTGCGGGCGCTGGGGAGTCGCAGGCGCCGGCTGGCAGGCGAGGCGATAATGATTCCTTGCCGCTACGGGAATGCAGGAAAGCACAAAATCAGTCTCCTTTTTCTCTTTGTATGCTCTTTGATCAGTGAGTTTCAGTGTATTCCTCTATAAGGTTTGCCACTTGAAAGCCGCGTTTGATGCGAGGCTGTTACATCCTTCAGCGCAGCCGCTTGTGCGCTACAGATGTGCAGGAGCCGAGTTCTCCGCCACCTGCCTCAGCCCATTTGCTGCTGGATACCTCTGGCTTCGATCCCTCCAGAGGTGGCTAGACCTCTATTTTATAAAGCACAGTTTGAAAACGTTTGAAAACATTTTGGTTTTTCCCCTTTCCTGTAGCTAGGTAAGCAACGTTGCTTCATCCTGCCGTGAACTCTCAGTCCAAGGCGAACCCGAACGATTTTTTGGCCCTTTCACTCTTGCCTCTGCTTGACCAGCTGCATCTCATGAGCAGGCCTGGCGGGATAGGGTGAGTTCCTTTAAAAAATAAAAAAGAATCAGGAAACAGTCTCCTTTTGGGGAACTCTGCTAGCTCTGGGGCTGCACCTGCCCTCCTGGCCTGGAGCTGGGACGCCTCCTGTCGCTTCTCTGAAGCGCTGCAGACTAAAATACAAGCTGGGGACACGGCAGCTTCCTCTCTTCGAAACGGGTCCCTAAACAACATAAAGCTAGCTCCCCGATCAGCTCATGGAAGAAAAGGGCTTTGCTTTGTGCTGTGTTTCGTGGCATCTCGGATGCGATGGCTCTGGAAGCATTTATTATCCGCTCGTCGGTAAGGATTTGTTTTAAGAACTTGCAGGTTTTTTTTATCATCTGAAATGGAATCTAATCTTTTAAGCAGCGAGCAGAAAATATTCATCTCTGCAGGGCTAGTTTTAAGATGGCTTTTTTCTTTTTTTGGAATGACCGCCTTGTATCCATTTATCTTCGTGGTTAGGTGCCTCTGACACGAGCCCTTGTGTCGTCTTTTTTTCTCCGTTGCTCTTTTTGATGCTGAAGCCGGGCATCTGCCGCTTGCCCTTCCAGATGCGCTTTGACGCGTGCGTGAAGTTTGTTCTGGGGAGGAGCTGCAGAGAAACCCGTCGGAGGACGGATGAATTCCGCGGCGTGGCATCTCGCTGCTGGCTGGGACTGTTGACTAACAGCCTGGTTAGCATGAAATGGGCTCGCCGCTCAGGAGGCTGCGGCAGTTTTCGGCGTCTTTAATTACAAAGAGTGCCACCGGTAGCGTGTCCTTAACACAGTGTGCTCTGGACTTACTTGGACACTTGTTGCCTTAGCAATTCATGTGTCCTCGCTGTACTTAATTAAGAGGACTAATGGCTGCTTAAAGCTGGATATGGTTCTGAAGTAATAAAGCAGAAGTAATCCTGAGACCCCAACGGAGAATTAATGCTAGGCCTGGAGGCCTGGAATAGGCAGCTCTTCCTTTTTCCAAACCGAGATACTTTTGAGATTGCATCGCTTGAAAACTAATCTGCTTTTTGTTTGCTTACAGAGGTACTAAAGCTGCGTTGCTCAGAAATAGTGAGCACAGTGACCATTTACCGCTGTATTTCCCAAGAAAACACGAGCTTTGGAGTGATGCTTCTGCTCTGGGCTTCTGTCAGGCCGTCCTGGTGATGCTCCGCTCCCTATTTCACTGGGTGTTCATTATTTAGAAGAAAACCTGCAATTTAGCAAGAGCTGGTGTCTTCCCAGTTGCCAATACAGCGCTGTCACCTTTCAAGCAGTCGGTCACGACGTCCCCGAGCTCCAAGCCTGATTTATCCCCAGGAGTACCCAGGGGGAATTCCAGTTCGGGGACTGCTTCTGCCTCCTCCTGTACTGGGGTGGCTTTCATAGAAGCCCAGAGTAAGGACCGATAAAGCTTCATTTATCTGCTCATCTCCTTAAGTGGGCCTCTTAATTAGCCCTAAAGCCTCCTGGTGTAGCGGGGCAGAGCTTACTCTTACCGAGCCCACCTGCCCTGCCGAGCCGATGACACGCTCAAGCTGTAATTTCAAAACATTTTACTTAAAAGATCCGTAGAGCTGTTTCGCTTGACAACTTCTCATTTGTTAAGTGACCACTTCGGGCACTTCATTTTCTCCTCCCGCCCTGGAGATTTCGCCCGTCTGTCATTTTCTGCCTGACCTAGGGCTCGCGGGTTCAGCTTTCTCACGTCTCTCTTCTTTCAGCAGCGTGATAGAGAGCCGGGGCTTCGGCGCTCAGCATGTTTGGCAGGATGCTCAGGGACGTTCGGTTATCGGTGGGCTCCTGGACGTGTCCCAGAAGCAGACTTGCAGGCAGAACCTCTACGTGCCATGTGGATTTAGCCACCGACAAGGTTTTGCTGCTCGCCTTGCTGCAGAAACTCTGCTTGTCTCTGTACTGAGTGGTGAAACTCCGTCTCTGTGTTTGAGTTGCAGGGTTTCTGTACAACGCTGAAGCGTATTGAATAATACCTGACTGCTCCGAACCGCTGTAAATCGTGGCCTGTCTTTTCAGGGAGCTGCGGACCATCAGTAGCTCGGTTTTGCCGGATGGCTCTCAAATCCTGCCGTAAATCCTCGCGTCGTCTTGTCCTGCGGACAATCAGATGTTGGGAGCTGCTTTCTCCGGCCGGGGCCCTCTAGTAAACCCTACCTGGGTAAAAGTGGGTGTCAAACGCTGCCAGGCCGTGGTGTTTCATTCCTGGGGAGCCCAAATGGCTCCTACATCTCTTGGGGTTGCCCACGTAGGTGTGAGGCAGGTATAAAACATCACCGGCCGTATATTATGCCGCAACCGCTTCCCTAAAGAATGACAAATGCCCCAGTGGGAAGCAAGGCAGCCAATTACTCAGCATGATGAAAAGCAAACAAATGACCTCTAATTGTGTTTCCTAATTAAAAATTCACTCTCTATTAATATATTTTTATTATTGGGTTTATTAACACTTCATAAAGCTGTATAACACGCATTACTAATAGCTGCTGTACAACCGCAACATATTTTAAGTTTTCAGCTCCAAACGCTCTTAAAAGGGGATTTAGATTCAAGACCGGCGGTAATTTCGAAATGGGATTTAGTACCGAGGCAGAGCGTGGTTTGGGTTAGTATCCTGGTCACTAGTGGAGTCCCCCAGGGCTCGGTGCTGGGGCCGGTCCTCTTTAACATCTTCATCGATGATCTGGACGAGGGGATCGACTGCGCCCTCAGCAAGTTTGCAGATGACACCAAGTTAGGTGCGTGTGTCGATCTGCTCGAGGGTAGGAAGGCTCTGCAGGAGGATCTGGATAGGCTGGACCGATAGGCCGAGGCCAACGGTATGAAGTTCAACAAGGCCAAGTGCTGGGTCCTGCACCTGGGGCACAACAACCCCAAGCAGTGCTACAGGCTGGGAGATGTGTGGTTGGAGAGCTGCCTGGCAGAGAAGGACCTGGGAGTAGTGGTTGACAGTCGGCTGAATATGAGCCAGCAGTGTGCTCAGGCGGCCAAGAAGGCCAGCAGCATCCTGGCTTGCATAAGAAACAGCGTGGCCAGCAGGTCCAGGGAAGTGATTGTCCCCCTGTACTCGGCTCTGGTGAGGCCGCACCTCGAGTTCTGCGTTCAGTTTTGGGCCCCTCGCTACAAGAAGGACGTGGAGGTGCTCGAGCGAGTCCAGAGAAGGGCTACGAAGCTGGTGAGGGGCCTGGAGAACAAGGCTTACGAGGAGCGGCTGAGGGAGCTGGGACTGTTCAGGCTGGAGAAGAGGAGGCTCAGGGGTGACCTTATTGCACTCCACAGGTACCTGAAGGGAGGCTGTAGCGAGGTGGGGGTTGGTCTGTTCTCCCACGTGCCTGGTGACAGGACGAGGGGGAATGGGCTCAAGTTGCGCCAGGGGAGGTTTAGGTTGGGTATTAGGAAGAACTTCTTTCCTGAACGGGTTGTTAGTCACTGGAACGGGCTGCCCAGGGAAGTGGTTGAGTCCCCATCCCTGGAGGTCTTGAAAATGCGTTTAGATGTAGAGCTCAAGGATATGGTTTAGTGGAGGACTTGTTAGTGTTAGGTAGGAGGTTGGACTCGGTGATCTTGGAGGTCTCTTCCAACCTAGCCTATTCTGTGATGTCACAACTGTCCTGCTCTTGCTTTCGATTCAGCCTCTGTCTATTCAAAGAACCCAGCAGTGAAATATCTAACCCAGCTCCGGCCGTTCCTTCTGATCTATATCATGTCTTTCAAAACAAAAAAGCCTATAAGCACTGACTCATAACGGTTCCCGGCAATGACAAGAGCACTATATTACCTTACATCCTCCCTCAGTGTTTGTCTGCTGAAATATTTGCTAGAGAGGCTCTGGCAGGGCTGGGGATGAATGATGTCGGCGGCTCTAAGGTACCTCAAACGCTGCTTTCCGGGGGGAAAAATCAACGATGCTGTTGAAAATAATAAAAATTAAAAACATCAGAAGTTTAGGGAAGAAGTGTCGTGGGGGTGTGTACGTTAATTACAGCGGTGGCGCTGGGGGGGGGCTTAAACATGCAGCTGTTGGAAGGGTGAATGTTGCACGTTGCGATCGACAGCCACTTTTTTGGGTTCTCTTCCTTGAGTTTTTTGCTATTTTGGGGCTAAGTAGCTATAGGCACTCCCGATTTTTGTGACCCAAGAGATTGTTACGTTGAGGTTTAACTTGAAACTCCTTTCACGATTGCGTTCAAATTACAGATTTCATTGCCATTAGTTGTATCTTACTACTAAAAACAAGGTTCGGTGCCGTGGAAACAAGTGTACGATGGCAGTGACCCCGTGCATCTTGTTCGGGAAGCTCTGATGTATCACCTGGAGCAGCTGATGAAGGAAAGGGGTAAATATTCACCGTTAGACCCACTTTCTTCTGACACTCTATCAAAAATAGGTCAACGTTCCTTGGTTCGCTGTGACGTGAACCCGCAAGGTCTTGAGTGTCCCCTCGGTGTCCCCAGGCCACGTTGAGCCTGCTGGGTACAGCCAGAGCATCACTGTACAAGAGGATGTGTCAAAATAAGCTTTGTTCTAGTTTGCCATCTTATTTCTGGCTGCTGATCCTGCTTGTGCTGGTTGCTTTTGTTTGGCTTTAAACTCGGGGAAAAAAAATATATCCAGCAAGACAAATCAATACCGAAAGTATTTTAGTAACCGGCATTTTTTTTTTTTATATCTTGCATGAGAGCTGAAATCATCAGTACAGTACAATACAGAAAAGGGCAGAGTGATGAGAAAAGCAGGAGACGCATCCAAATTGAATGTACGGTGAGCTTTTTTAATGTCTGGCTTCACAAAAGAGAAAGTATTGAATTGATTTTTGGCCCCAATCAAGTTTGTTTTTGCCCGAAAGCCAGGGTTAGAAGAAATAGGAGGACTAAAACCTGTGGTTTGGGGGAGGGAACACAAAGGCCGACTGGATTAAATTCCCGTCTCTTTCAGGGGGATGCGCGCTTGGGTCTCCACTCTGGGTTCAGTTATAAAAAGTTGAGGCTTGGCCAAAAATCAATGCTATACGATTATTGTTGCCAACATCTTTGAAGCTGATGGAAACTCTGCCATACGATGTTCTGAAAAAATGCTTGTTTTACTGAATGCGAAAAGAGAAACGAGATGCCCTTAGTTACTACGGCGTTGGACGCCGAGCTCCTAGCAAGCTACGTGCCCTCTTATTTCTCAAGTTCTCTTAAGTAAGTTAAGCTACAGCGTTTTGGGGAGCAATACAGTGTAAATGGAAGGCTTTATTATTGCCGTGATGATGTTTGTATTTCTAAAGAAGCTTTCCCTGAAATTTGCGTACAGAACCGGGGGATGTTTCCGCTTAATTGTGTTGAAAGATCTCTTCTTCATAGTTGATTCTTGCTGATCCCATCGTTAAATTAAAAATGAGGCGTGATATCCGCAGGCTTTTGAAGGGAGTATCCTTCTGACAGCAAGGGCAAGACAGCAATTGGAAATCATTACAGATGGTCGAGTTGAACGGGGAAAAAACTTCTTCGTGCTCTTTTTAATGTGGCTGCGTCCATATTTAACCCGAAGGGGCGATAACTTCATGTTGTAGGGGATTTGTAGGGGATGAACGTTACACGGACTGGCAGCCGGGGAGATGTGAGGGATGCTTGTTAATGTAAGTGGCTTCCCTTTCTTCTGATCCTTGTTCACAGAGAAACCAAAGCACCTTTATTGCATCCTTTTTTTTTCTAATTAATTGGCATAATTGGGGGAAATGGGCCATTTGGGAGCGAAAACCCCTTTAGCACCTCACTGAATTATCAAATGCTGTTTATCCACGTGAGTGGCAGCAATTTGAATTAAAATGCTTGCTCCTAACCTCAGTTCTTTTTACAGCAAGTGACTTCATTCACGTGCTGCTGTTATAGTACCCCATGTTTGTGTATTTTGTCTCAATTTCCCTGTTACAGGAAGCCAAGGACCTCCAGTACTGCATGCTTTTATTTATGTATAGCAGCCGAGGAATACGGGGAGCTGAGTCTCCAAAGGCTGTTGAGAAAGCTGTTGCAGCATTAACAGAGCAAGGGAAACCAGTGACAACCCTTAAAACCCTCATCTTTAAAAGATACAAAGAAATATTTTGCATCCCTACTATTTCCAGAAGCCCTCTTCCACTCAACGTGTGGCTTACAGACTAAGGTGTACCCTAAAGAGCTTTTTTTTTTTTTTTTCCTGAAGTTGTGTGAATTGAACCTTTTGGCTTGATCTTTTTTTTTAAATATTCTAGAAGTTTCCTTTCCCAAGAACCTCAAACAGGGACAGGACACGGATGTGGCTACAGCGTGAGCCCGTTATCTAAGGGATGCAAATATTTTCGGTAGGTAGCTTATTCTGAAGCGCTTGCAATCAGAAGGCGTTTAGCCGCAGGGGTGGCTAAGAGCAGGCATGGCCTTGGCAAAAATCCCCAAAGCCGCTTCCCCATCTGCATGGCATTATCCACATGAGTAGGTTTTCTTCGTCGAAATCAACGGAACCGTATGGCAATATTCAGAGCCGAAATTATTTCCGATGGGTTCCCGTGTAGTTACAACCCTGCGCTTGCGATCTTAGTCACTGCAATTTGGAAACTCGTTCAAGTGAATAATATCGTGTTGGACTGCTCCTTCTGTTTTCCCTCGGAACTGGCAAACCTTCTTCAGACAGCTTTATTAGGAGAACGTGGAGGGTTTGGAGTAGGACGTCAGGGTGTTTTTTACATGGAGCAGGTAAATCCAAAAACGTTGACCAGGAAATCCAAAAAAGCTGATCAGAAGTTGTTGGTATTGTGTAATGTTTTAGTAACAGGTGGTTAAATTTTGTCCTCTAAGGTCTTTAGTCTCAAGATTATTTAACAGTTGAGCTTTTCCTATAGCAGTTCTGCCATCGATACGTTCCTTATCCCCTTCCCAGTCTCACGTGAGAGCAGTTTCTCGGTCTTCGCTGGCAGACAGCATCGCGCAGATGAATTCTGCTGTGTTGTGTTCAGCCAACAGAAATTGCTGAGCTAATTCCTTGTTTTCCTCCTCGTTAGGAAATTCTCATTTAACTGCTATGTGGTGGCTGGTAGAGAACGAGGCTTGGGCTTTGAAGATAGACGCGTTTTTCGTTGACCCTTCTGCTTGAAGGACAGGGGTGAGGAGAAATCTTGCTTACGGCGTGGGGGTTGCAGAAAGCCCATTTCCCCGTCCTGCAAGTAAATTCGTATTGACAGCATTGGCCGTTACTCAGACGTGCCTCTATGATATCTTCAAAATACAATTGAAAACTAATAATTTTTTAATTGGCTCTTCCTGAACGCCTTCTGAACATGGATTTTCCACAAGAGCCGGTACTCGAGCGCAGATTTCCATCGCGTTTCCATCGCGTCATGAGGTAGAAAATCTAGGTCCAAATACGTAGTGGATATAAATCGATGTAATCTCACCGTCAGAGTCAAAACCGGACCTCCTGTATGTTAGGCTCTGTCTTCTCCAGAGCTTGTGTAACTCAACCTTCAGTTCCGACGCTCGTAAAACAACAATTGGTCTTCCTGTATTGACGCAAGACAAGAAGACACAAGTAAGGGCTATGGGGATATGTTTAAGTCGTGCTCAATTGGAGGCAAATCCGATGTTTTGGGTTGTGGTATATGACAAAATCCTAGAGGAGGGGTTGATTTTATAGCTAAGGACTTGAAAAAATAAATAACTTCGCCAAGGTTTGTTGTTTGTAGGGTTTGGCAGTGTTGGCTTTTGTGTCGTTGGGCAGATCCGCAAAGTAGTTGAGGTTGGAAGGGACCTTAAGAGGTGGTCTAGTCCAGCCCCTCCGTTCTTCTCTTATTTTGGTTGAGAGATACGGGGTTAAAAGCAAGTGGAATGAGGAAGCTGTGATTTATTACGAAACAAAATGGAGTGTTTGTTTCTGCTGGAAAGGCTGATGCATTAAGGGAGCGCGATGGGAACGGTTTGTTAATTCATTGGCAATCCCTCACTACGGCAGCCTCGATTGCTGGAGGATGTTTTATGACTCAGATTATGCTCAGATTAGACTTGTTTTATCTGAATTCTTTTGGGTTTTCCAGCAGCCGAAATGATGCATTCAGGGCACGCGGTTGGGCTCGGAGCGCTTCCATTGTGCGGCGAGGGAAGGGCTCTGGATCTTTGGGCGAAGTCACCGTTTGTTTAACGCTCACATTGGAGCACCGCAGTTCGTTTCCTTAACGAGCACCGTTCCGGTTTTCCTGGAAGCCTTTCACCAAGTAAAACGGGGGAGCTTTAATTTCAAGGGGTGAAGGAGGAGCTGTCTGTTTTGTAAATGGGAGCAGAGGGAGTGGCATAACGAAGACATTGTGTGCATGGCCATGGGAGGGGAGGGTACGACTGTCCCCTTGTCACCTCTCCTGGGTGCTGGCTTGTTTTGTGGGTGCTGCCTTGTTTTTTATGTATGGGCAGCCCTGGATATAAGGTGCACCCATGCTCTCCAAACCTGGGGGCTGGCCCGCGACGTGGCATTAGGGCCTGGTGTCCTGAAGGCGCTTGAGGAGGCTACAGATGATGAGATAAGACCAGAAGCAGTCTCCTAAAGTCATCGGAGGTTGCTGGAGGGGGCATGTGTATTATTCTTGGCAGCTACAGCACGTAACGTGCCGAAGGAGATAACCTACCCCCCTGGATTGGATGCGCCAGATCAGTCCCGCTCATCCCCCGGTGCATCCGCGGCTCTGGTCTCTCACAAAACCAGGGAGTGCAATTTGTCTGTCTTCATTAACGTAACCAATTGCTTGCTTTGTAATTTTCTGAAGGCTTTTTGGGCTGGGATGCCGTGTTTAAATCACCCCCTCAACAGGCGCCGTTGCTGTGGTTGCGTCTGTTCTGCCGTCCTGATAGGTCTGGCCGCTGCTTTTCACCTTCCCAATGCAAGTTCCCCGAGATTGATTGAAGCTCCGCGCTCGTCCTATCCAAAATACTGTGTAATTAACGTTTCATTATGCTAATACATGCAAATTCGGTAGTGCGCGTTTGATGGGGAGGGGAGAGAACAAAAAAGGATTAAAGAGTTCACTCTGAAGTACACATTAATTTATTGCGTTACTAAATGGCCTCCGAGGAAGGGGGGATGCGCTTAAGAGACGAACAAATACACAAACAAAAAGCCCCCTGTCTAAATGTTTTGTCTTCCCCAAGAAGTGCCTTCTTCTTTTTTCCCCGAGCGCTGCCACGTGTGCCGAAGCACCGGGGTTTGTGCTGGAGGCTGCTCTGGGCTGCTTTTAAATGTAGCACCCTTCCCATTCACGGATTCGGCTTCCATGTTTTTCTCCCGGTTGCTCGGTCCTTTTCCTCTCTAAATACATCTGAAAAAAAAAAAAAACACAAAATCAAGCTGTAGAAATACTGGCTTTGTTTTTGCTCCTGTCTCTAGCTCGGAGCTCTTCCAAGGGATTTCCTTTTCCAGCAGCCGATTTGCTCTCTGGACGTTTTCCCTCAGTATCTGGTCGCTCTTTTCACCCTCCTTTATTCCTCCTCACCTGGTTTCTTTTTCCCCTTCCCGTGCATTTCTGCCCTTGCCCTCTCCAGCTCCTGCCCTGCCCTTTCAGCCGAGCACCAGCGTCTCTTCTGCTGGCTCGTGTCCCTTTGGCAGTCTGACTTTTCCCACAAAGGCTGGTAAAAAAAAAAAAAAAAGCCTTCATCTGGCCAGACCCGTGGGCCTTTCCTTGTTTGTATTCCACTCGACTCTCCCCTTTTAGACCCTTTTTGCCTAGCTTGGATTCAGCACTGGACTTCGTGTTGTCTGCTGCCTTAATCGTAAGGTTTACTACATGTCGGGTCATTACAACGGAAAGTGTAATCCAGCTGCCTGCAGGTGTAGTGCCACGTCTTTTCTAGCTCCTTTTCTTCCCTCTCTGGAACTCTTAGGTGCAAATCGAGGTGTGGAGGTAGCGTTTCTTTTGGGGAGAGGGAAGGAAACCCGGCAAATAACGCGACTGTCTGATCGCGTAATGAAAGCCTTCGCAACAAAAGCATGGAGGAAAAAATTGCCCTGGCAAGTCAGACGGTGCAATTATCTGTTCGTCGGTCTTCTCTGGAGGCTCAAAATAAAAATTCAATCCACCCCCCCCCCTTGCAGGGCTCTGCTCAGGTTTCCCACGGGCGGTGAGATCGTTCTATGGTGCGGCCGTAGGGTCCAGGTAGGAGCTCCTCCGCGTGCATCTGTGCGCCTGGTGCCTCAAAGCGAGCCCTGCTCCTGCAGCTGAAGCCTTGTTTTCAGCCAGAATGCAGAAATCAGCGGCTGCTGCCACCAGCTTTCTTAAAGGCAGGTTCTTTTTCTTTCATCCTGCTGTGGGAGAATACTCGAAGCGACTGAGATCGTAGAGTCTCTTACGGTTACAGCGGTGCAATTTAGTATTCTTGAGATCTTGCTTTCAGTCTCTTCGGCAAAGCAGGTGGCTGCAAGTTCCCGTGCCGAGTAGGAGTTTGCACACTTGGCTGGCTTGTCTGATTTTTTGCAAGGAAATGATAAAAAAAAAAACCTGTCGGATTATTGTAGAATGAATCTCTTCATTAGAATCTCTTCATTACGAAGCCTCTCCAAAAAGGTAACTTCCTGTGGGTTGCCGTACTCAACTCTAGAGGCGGTCAAATCAGGAGGGTTTTGGCATTTTGTCTTCAGGTATATATATATAAAAAAAAAAAAAAGGCCTGACAGCTGCGCTGTGTGAGGGACGATGGGTTTGGGGAAAGGAAACCTTGGTTTGGCCCCTCTTCTGGTGGGGTGAGTGCCTTTTTGGGGGCAGGTAGGTTAAGGCTGGGCAGTAGGTGGATGGGGAGGAAGCCTGTAAACAACTTATGCTTCAAGAAATGATATCTCAAGAGAGAAACTCGCCCGCAAGAGTCGTTTGCAGTGTTCTGAGGGAGGCTGGAGGGGACCAGCATGCCTTCACCCCCCCTCATCCTACACCAGGCACCCAGCTCTGCCTCATCCCCAGGCTGCCCCGGAGGGAGGCTCACCGCGTGCACGAGCCAAGGAAGCAAAATATGGGTGAGCATCGGTGCTTATTCACCTTCAGATAGCCCAGGTAAACATTTTTTTCAGCCAAAACTAGTCTATAAGGTCAGGCAGCTGCCAGAAGACTTGATCTCTCCTTCCTCACCCCGCATTCCAAGTAGTTGTGCTCTTGCCCTCTGCCTTGTCTTACACGGAGTCTGACGCCCAACTGGTGGGGTATGGTGGTGTAGGGGTGTTACCCTTAACGATAGCTCACCTAAATCCGTGTTTTCAACCCAAGTAGAGCTTTTGAGTGGAAACGGAACAGCCAGCTAAGCATCCCTAGTGATCCAACGCATTTAGGGGAGTTAGAGTTGGGCTTATAAGCACTTTCATTTGGTGCAACCCCAAATCCTGCAATGGCACCGTTTAAAAATGGCCATTAAGCTAATTTCATGCAGGGTCTGCAGATTTAAAAAAAAAAATCACCTCAGAAAATGTATGCTGGGGGTACGTAAAAACACTTCGGTGTAATGGACTTATTTCTGCAGCTGCCTCTGAGTTGGGCTGGGGGGTATTGCTACGTTCACCCATCTCAAATGGGCCGTGCTCTTAAGTCTTATTTCTTAATGTTTATTTGAGAAGAAGAAGAAGAAAGCTTCGGGGGCGGCCTGGTCAAATGCTTTGCCGTGACATCTCTTCCCTCTCCGTAATGGAAGCGAGCGATGCAGAACACGAAGGGGGGGAGGGTGGAAAACCCACCCTGGAAGATTACATTTCACAGAGGCGGAACGGCAAGCGGAGGATTCGAAGGCAGGGAGCGATGAAGAAGCGCATCAAACCCCATCTTTTAAATGCTAATTTCATCCGTGGCCTGGAGAAGGATAACCTCGCCGTCGCTGTGATGTTACCTGTCAGGGTGAGAGGCCCGTTAGTTTCACGCCCGTATCACAAAGCAGGTCATCGCGTAGGGTAATATCTCGATAGCTCAAGCAGCGAGGGGCCGAGGATGGGGGCTTCATCTTCAAGTTTTCTCCTTTTTTTTTTTTTTTCGGCTCGAGGACCTGAGGGCTGTATCCAAAGGCTCTCTCCTTGACCTCGGAGCCTCAGATCTCGATGCTGCGGGCTGGTTTGACGTGGATGTGCCTGGAGTAGCTGACACAGCCGCTTTGTGCGGGAGGCCTTTCATCTTTTCAGGGCTGCCACTGAAGTCTGTGGTTAAGCCGTAGATGTCATAAATCTGTATTCATCGTCGTTCAGTGAACTCAGAGGGAGAAAGAAGCACTGATGTGCCCTGGGCCCATCGGTTTCAGCAGTCTCAGGCCTGCAGCGCTCTTAATTTCCTACAAACATGTTTTCTTCAAATACGTCGGTGCTGGACCTCAGACAACAGCTGTGAGCATGCATGTGAAAGGTAAACTCACCCACAACACCAGAGAAAGCAGTTATAAGAGCTCTGCCCTCCGTTGTGCTGACTTTTCAAGTCTTTCAGAGACAAAGAGAGCCTGGCAGCAAGTCCCAGGGAAGGTGAGGTGTCCCGGGGCAAGGTGGAGGTAGGGGCAGAGACTTGCTCCCACCGAGTGCAAAACTGGGAAATAGGGAAAATGAGAAGGCTTCACAGCAAGTTTTGTGGCAGCTCTTCATCTCCTCTTTCTCCTTCCTCTCCTATTTTCTCCTGCCTGGCTGCTTGCTTTCTTCTTCTCTCCCTGCCTTCTGTTTCAGTCGAGCTATTGCAATAAGGATTAAACTGTAGCTTTAGCATCTCTGTTTGAAAATGAGTCCCCTGCCCTGCTCAGGGAAGAAGTTAGCAGCTTATAGCAGCTGCTCCTTCAGCACAAACTGAAACCCTGGAGCTGCTGGGGCAGCTCAGTCCTAACATAGGAGAAAAGGGACCCAGGGTCTGCTGCATCTGGGCTCGCTCTGGGCAGATCCATCAAATACACGAACAGGTAGGAAGGGAATCTTCAACCGCTACTCAGCCTTTCTATTTCAGCACCTCAAGGCTGCAAAAACGTGGCCATTATATTCTCATCCTGCCTAGATTTCCAAGTAATTGGTTCTGAAAATATATAGTCATTTCCTCCCATTTTTTAAGGTGTCACAGTTGCTTCTCTCTCTAGGAATAACATTTCCAAGAATATTTGAATTTTTCCTCGCGCTCAGAAAGCTTTCCAGGTTATTCATGCTGTTACTTCCCTTGTAGTAAAGCAATTTGGGCTAAATATGCCTTTTGCAAAGGGATGTGAATAGCTGAAATTGCAACTGAACTGCAAGGGTAATTGCATGAAAAGAAAGTTAATCTTTGTTTAACTTCAGTGTTTGCTGCTCTGGAAGCTGTCGTAACCCCATTCCTTCCGCAGAAGTGGATTATTTACTTGTGATAATAGCTCCATAAAATCATTAGCACGCTGTCATAAACAGCTGCGTTCAGCTGTGTTGGTGACAGAAATAAAATGCCCAACGCGGAGCCGTGATTCGCAAACGGGACTCGGTTGCCTTTGGGAGAAGGGGAAGGAGCGCGTTGTTAAAAATTCCACCTTTGTGCACTGCAGATGTATCTATGTACAGATTTTGAATGGCAAAAGGGCCCTGAAATGTGTCTGAAATGCTCTACAAGCGGAGAGCACCTCTTGCTTTTTTGCTGTATTTAATTAATTTTGGAAGGCTATCTTTCATATACTTGAAAGGAAAACTTGAATAATTATGGATACGTTGACAGTAAAATTAATTTATATAAAGAAAATGTCGGTCAGTAGTTCACGCGTGGTTGAACAAAAGCGTTCAACGAATTTATAAAACAATCTTTTTGTTGCAACCAAGGTTTTTTTGCATCTTTTATCTGCTAGGTTTGAAAAAGGGCTGCTTTCTGTTCTGCGCCGAGCCCTTTGCAACTGCATCCACGTGTTCTTCAGCTTAATGATGTTCCTACTCCTCAGCAGAAAGGAATGACCTCATTGTTTTTCTTGGGTCTACTAGAAAGCAACGGTCGGGCTACGGGGTAGGGTGGAGAGGCGTTGTTCTAGCAAGGTGGGAGGGGATCCACCAGGTTTAAGGTTTGGGCACTGTTTCTGATGGATGGTCAGGTTGTACCCGTGCGTGCTCTCCCCTCAAGTCTTCAAGAAAAAGGTCTTCAAGAAAAAAGGGCAACCACAACTCTTGGACTTGCTGTACTGAAGTGCATCTTGGTACCCGTGGCCAGAGCAAGTTGTGTGGGCCATTAATGCCTCCAAATAAAATTCAACAGGCGTGGTAGATTTACGCTCATCTTCAACTCGGCTCTACAGGTGCTTGTAGAGTGTTTTCCCCTTGTTCTGCCCTTCATGTTTACGTATAAATATTTTCATATAGAAGATCTATTTATCTATGCATGTTGTGTTTGTAGTGATCGAGGTATTTTTTTTCCCAAAGCATGTTTGCGAAGAAACCGCCGTACGTTCACCGTGTACAAGTGAGCAACCTGTATTTACTCGTGGTCTTCTCTATTTTTGCTCTTTTAGGTTCCCAGATCAGGACTTTTACATCGTTGAGGTTCGTAACCGAGCCTTCGGATGCTGTCACCATGCGTGGAAGCAACGTGCTGTTGAACTGCGGGGCAGAATCTGACCGAGGAGCTCCGGTTATCAAGTGGAAGAAAGACGCGGTCTTCTTGAACCTGGCGGTGGACGAAAGGAGGCAGCAGCTGGCCAACGGATCGCTCTTGATACAAAACGTAGTCCACTCCAGGCACCACAAGCCGGACGAAGGGCTCTATCAGTGCGAAGCGTCTCTAGAAGGCATTGGAGCTATCATCAGTCGGACAGCGAAGGTCATGGTAGCAGGTAAGGAGGAAACTGCTTATTTCTTACCTTCTGGATTGCAGGAAACGCTGAGAATTTGCTATTTGAAGAGTGAGAAATGTAGAGAAAAGGAATTAAAGTGGGTTCCCCCCATCATCCAAAGAAGTTAAGGTAGATATGATGCTTGTGCAACAGTAATTTATTTCTGACGAGGTGTTATTTTGTTTAAATTATTCTTGTTTAAATATGTCCAATGAAGTCGTTGTTGCTGTGAGTTACTTGCTGCCTGTTTGCCTTCAAAGCGGCGGAGACCTCTGCAGTTGGGAATCTTTCTGATGAATTGAGGGTCCCAACAAATGCTGGATTCCTGTAGGGTGTTGAATGCGTGAATTTGTAAGGTTTAGGAACTTTTTCATGGACAGGAGCTCATTATGCAGCTCCCTGGAACTGGCAGCCTCTTCGTATTTCCTTTAAAGTGCTCGAGCAGGTCTATGGCAGAGGGAACACGAGGTCACGTTAGCAGGTGTCTGAGAAATGCCTTTAGTTACGAATGCCAACTAGATTGTGGTAGAGTTCAGAGAATTTT
The DNA here is from genome assembly GCF_011077185.1 of Oxyura jamaicensis. NCBI lineage: Eukaryota > Metazoa > Chordata > Aves > Anseriformes > Anatidae > Oxyura > Oxyura jamaicensis. Next base: position 1,690,537 of record NC_048926.1, on the reverse strand, counting down.
TATTAGTGTGCATCTCTCTGGTTCTCCGTGTGTCCTGTCTGTACACATCTAGTTTTTCTTCTGGCACATGTGGACAACATGGGGATAGAAAGCAAAGCTGAAGCTTAAACCAGTTCAGTCCAGGAGCTCTGCACAGCTTCGCCATCCAGTAGTTTCCTAAACATTTATGCTGGGGAGGGAGCCCAGACAGCTCTCCTCTTGGCTCGTCTCTCCAGCGTCCCTCGTGAACTTGGTATCTTCCAGTCTTGAGGTCTCTTAACCTGAGGAGTGCTTCCCTTCCTCCTAAGTCTCTTCTACCATCTAGAAAAGATGTTTTCTCATGATTAAAAGGGGCAATAAGAGTCTTAACTCTCTTCTACCTCCTTCCCACCAGTTTGACCAGTCCTCCACGATAGTCCAGAAGTGTGCTCTGAACCTGAGCCATGCATGTACGCCTGTGCTGGAGCGATTCTTCTCCAAAGAGCTGGAGAGCCCCACAGACGAGAAGAAATGGGTTCTTCCATCTCCCAGCCCTCCTTGGAGCTGGGCTTTGAGAAGCAGGGCTCTCCTTGCCAACTGAGGATGCTATCTGGCCTTAAGCTGGTTTTTGGCAACCACTGCCCAAATCATTCCAATTAACTCTTTTTGAAGTGAAGGCACATGTGGGACTGTTCCCTGTTGTGCCGTGCCCAGCTCACTAATTTTGAGCTCCTAATCTTGAGGAGGGGTTATGCTTTGTTTGGCAGGTCCTGATCTAATATTCCCGTGGTGATAGCAGTTTTGGAGGAAGGAAGGACAGGTGGGTTTACTCCGTTCGGGATCAGTTGGGCTCAGACTGGAAGAACTTCTCATTGAAAAGGCTGCAAAGAGAACAAGAGACTGAACAAACTGAAATATGGGAAGCTTCCTTAGGCACGTACTCTTTTCCCCTCTAGGGGTAATTAGGCAGTGGAATGGGTTGCGTGGGCAGGCTGCGGAGTCTCCATCTGGGGGGATGTTCAAGACCCAGTTGGACACAACCCAGCAGAGCGTGCTGGTAGCTGCCCCTGATTTCTTCAGTGGGTCGCACTAGGCAAGCTCGTCACCTTCCAACCTCCCCGATGGCATAAAAAAAAATAGAATAAAATCACAGAAGTTGGAATAAGACATGGCATTTAAAATTGGCAGCAAGTTCTTCAGGCAGAAACGAAAAGGTATTTTGCTCTCCGAAGGACGTGTGTTCCCGAGTAAGCAGAATGTGCTTTTTTTTTTTTCTTTTTCTTTTTTGAGGGAGTCAACGTGCAATGTTGGCAGAGCATCGTTGACTTAAGGCACTGGCAGATGGAAACATGACAGGAAGGGAACGAGGCCACGAGGACGAGCGAAGTTCTCGCGCTACAGTAGGCTGTGTTAATCGTTGCTTGGCACAGTAAATAAGCTTCATATTTTCAGAGCTTCATATTTCCAGAAAAGGCTGCTTTTACAGAGAGGATTGGGACTAGGGCGAACTTTGAGTGTTACAACATTTGTAAATTGAATCGTACGATGATGGGTCGTTGCTAAACAGACCGTTCTGGACAGCTTGATGCTCTCATCCAAGAGCCACGATGTGTTTGATTGCGCTGTCTTGATGAATGGAAGGTTGTGTTTGTGGCACCAAGGCACATCCTCGTTTCGCCCGCTCCTTTGTCTAGGCAACGTTTCATCCTTGCAAGGCTTCAAAGGAGAGATTGCGAGCTTTACTATTTCAGGTAGGCTTTAGGAAGACGTTCACCCATTGAATTGCAACCTAATCTTGGTGTCACTTTTAAACTATGTGAAATTTGAAGCGGTTTCAGTCAAGAAAACGTAGCAAAGGCGAGCTGTTTTTAGTAAGACAAGGATTTTATGCATGAAGCTTTCCATGTATGGGGGAAAACACGCTGTTTAAAAGAACTTGTGGAGGGTCTTTATGGCCTCAGCGTGCTCCAGCTGTGCAAGAGCTCCTAGCTGAAATGCAGATGAGAGCAATGGAGAGAAACTAAGGGCTGCTTCCTACTCCGGCATCTTATTAAAAGTCCCAATTTACCAATCTACTGATCATTGGTATTTCCTGTCACTGGTAGGATTTCAGATAGAAACAACGCTGCCCACGTGTTATGCCTCTATTTATAGACAGTTGTGGGATGAGGCTCTCAGAGGTTCTGGCTTTCATCGTCTTCTAAAAGACCAGAGGTAAAGTAAGTGACAAACGTGAGGTCACTTTTACATGGTGTTACTTCCATATGGTAATTCCTGCCCCTTGGTGACGACTGGCTCTACGAGATGGGATTTTTTTGGGGTGTGGTAATAGTGATTTAGAGCTTGAGAAAATTAATGAAAGTGACTTATCACTTTTCCTGTGAAACCATAAAAAGAAAGCCAAAAAAAGCAAACAATGGATAAGCTACGTCACGCCAAGAGATCCATTTAGGCCCACGTCTTGGTTTTGGCAACAGCTGATGTTCAGGCAGTGTAGGAGCTCTGTACAGAAGTAATTCACGTCCATGCTCTACCAGTTGCCCGTGTGCTCTGCACGTCAGTAAATTCTTGAGTCACAAGTGTAGCATTTGTACTTCTAAGTGCCATTTAATGAGTTTATTCTTCAGTTGACTTGTCTTCCTTAACCCAAGTAGACTTCCAGCGTTGTGTGGGTGTGTTGCCATTGATCCGGTCCTGGCAGAAATGAGAGGTTTACCTGGGGGAGGACCAAAACCAACCTAGTTATAGTTCATTTAATAAGATAACAAAGGCTCTGTTCTGCTGTTTGAAGCTGATAAATGGCAAACGTGGAGCCTCCCTGGAGGAGCACATGGAGAAGTTCTTAATCTCACTCGACTCTTAAGTGGAGTAAACATGAAATATAATATGAGGTACTATTGCCTACCCGTGTTTGGGGATTTTAATAAACTGAGGCTGAAAAATCATTCAGTGATGTGAGTGGTATCACTTCGAGTATGGGATAAACACGTGAAACCTGTTAATGCTGAAATTTAGGAAACTCTTCATTGTGCAGAGTAAATAAAATGTCTGAAGAGGTGCATACTTGTCATCCCCTGAAACTGAGAGTCACTTTTTTTTATAGTAGAGGAAAATTGAGTTTCAGAAATTCCCAGCTGGGGAGGTATAACTTGATTTATAAACTGAAATCGGCCAGTACTGACTTAATCAGTTTACTCCTGCAAGAATCACAGGAGATTTTGGGCTATTTTCTATAAATTCATCGACCGTAATAAGCGGTGAACAAAACTAAAACCGTTCCCCTTGAAAACCAATTTTAGAGCTCCAAAAACTTAAATTAAGTTGAAAAAAAGACGAGTCAGACAACACGGTTAGGAAACGTGAATTAAAAGCGTAGCCTCTTGACAGTGTAATTGGCAAAGTGGACATTTGTGAGCTGTTGGGCAATGGGATTTTTTTATGCCTCTTCCTATTTTATTTAAATGCACACTTAGCATTTACAACGTGTAATAGTGCATGGAGCATCAGAACTCTATTGAAACTGATGATTGGTGTCTAACGCTACCGGATTTTGATATCTATCCGTGCCACGCGGCAGAACAACAAACGCCTTTGGGACAGCTTTGTACGTTTTCTAATGGTGGTGTTTTTTTTTTTTTTTGCCTAATAGAGTGGGCGATTTGAGTGCTTGCTCCCTGCTCAATGTTTTGTCGTATTTGTAAAATCTACATCCACCGCTTGCGTACGAATTCCTGCCCTGTCATTACATGAAGGTTCATTAGTGCTTTCTTAATAAAGCTAAGGGGAAGTAGCAGGGTCAGGTAAATATTTGACTCTTCATTTGCCACTCTGCTTTAAGACCTGATTTTTTTTTCCTGCAGAAGATGCACCTACCTTTAAAAGTGGGAGCAGGGAGGTAACAAAAGTCAAAACGACGGCCAGCACATCTAGAGGTTTAGTAATCCAAGCCTCTCGGGTGAAGAATAAGATAGAAGGTGGGCTTCAATGGCTAGAAATGGCACAGAAGTGCTACTTAAATATTCAAAGATCAAGATACTTGAAACACGTGAATGCGTTTTATTTTGCTATAAATTATTTGGAGAGGCTTCATGGCTCCTAATTCACTGCAAATCCAGTGGCTTTAGGTGCCGCTTGGAGGTGAGGGCAGAGAACCACATCCGACAGCCCCTGTGATGTTTGGTTAATGCACGGCTTTGGTTGTTGCTAGCTTCTCTTATTCTCCCCGCTTAGAAAATAGCCTTTCTGATGCTACGCCTTGTAATTAAGCACTTGATTACCTGCTTCCTCCGTGTGTGCTGGGAACGGCTCCACTGATGTCCATTATGCTTCACTGGGTTTCAAGCAGTGGAGAAGCAGGCCATGCCTGAAGATGGATGTCCTTCTAATTCCTGATGTCTAAGTGCCCGAATGCCAACACTATAATGAGCAGAAACTCTTTGAACTTAGGAAATTTTGTTGTTGACTTGGAAATCACTTCTGGGAGTGATTTGGGAGCAGCAACTTCCCCAGGACTGTGCTCCCTCCCAGTACCAGCAGAGCCTGAGTCTGCTGAGAAATGCTCGGCAGGATTGCATGCCCTAGCAATTCCTGCTCTTCCTACCCTCGTGCTGCTAATAGAAACCCGGTTTTAATTAGTAGATTTCATTTGAGAAAAAGCTTTTGCTTTTGTCTTCAGCGCCTGGCAGAGATTTACTTCCATCGTGCTCGAGGAGATTGGATTGAGGAAGGAGCAGCCTTGGTTAGTGAGGGCACGAGGTTGGAGCGAATTAAAATAATGGGCTGGAATAGATCATCGGCGCTGGGGACGGATATCAGCCTGGACGTCATCTGGCCAGCTTACCTTCCAGGAAAGGTTTGTTCCCGCTCGGTGCCTGCCGATCATCTGTCTGGTCTGGTTTTGCAAGCCCGAAGAGATGAGAGTCCCACAGCCTCCGTTAGGACCGTGTCCCACGGTGTAATGGATCTGTCAGGATGATTTTGGGGAAGTTAATCCCCAGCTTAAGGAACATCACGCTGTTGTCCTTTATTGCACTGGACAAAGGGGCTGTGGGGTGTAATTCTGTAAGCCTGAAAACCGATGCTCAGCCTCTGACTTCTTTGGGGACATAAATTAACGTTCTTTTTTTTTCCTGATCTAAAAGCACCTTTCAAGCTGGTGGCGTTTGAGTCTGCTGCGACAGAGCAGGTGAGAGCTGATGCAGCAATTTTAGTGAGGAACAGCCTTCACTTCTCACTTCTCCAACCCCCTGGTGCGTGGCTGAGTCTGGCTGAAAGCATTTCTTGCTTTTTTCGTGCTGGGTTCTCCCCCTCCCTCTGGTTGCAATCGGTTGAACGAGGAAGGACCTCCCTGCATTTACCTCCTGGCACTGTCAGCTTCGCGCACAGCCTGCTGGAGGTGTCCCTCCTTTAGGAGCATCCTTCAGCAATATATAAGTTCTGGGGAGGTTCTGGGCACCGTTCTTCCAGGAAGTGTGTAATGCAGTAATAATAACCCCAAAATGCAATAATAACACCAAAAAGGTTCAAATGTAGACCCCTCGCATTCATTTCTACTATGGAATAAGTAATCAGGACGTTTTCCTGAGGAAAGCCACGAAGAATTTTGTAGCTGTATTTATCTGGTGATCGAAGAGCAAAGCTATTTCCCTGGAAATACTTTGACTACACTTGAAGCGCCTTATTTTCTTAACCACGAGCAGCTCGGTGTAATTCGGTGCTTGTATTTCGAACCTGATGTCGTGTAGTTTGGGCTAGCTGGACGGAATGAGGTCGTGGCGAACCCAGCCTTAAATTGCTCACCCGGCATACCCTGAGTATCAGAGACCTGGCTCTGGGAAGAGCATTTCTAGTGATGAATTGGATCTTAAGTGTCATTTGCAGTGAATGGGGAGAATTAAATGCCAAAGAGGGAGATTAGCAGGAGCTGGCACGCTGAATATCTGTGTCTGCTAAGGAGGAGGGTGTCTGAAATCTCATCTCCTTCGTCGTCTGGGCTCCGGAGCTGAGGTTATCTCGAGGAGCATCCACTCGGTGTTCGGAGCTGGGTGAGCCAGAGCAGAAAAGCTTTGGGATACGCTCAGAAAAGCTTTGGGATACACTCAGAAAAGCTTTGGGATACACTCAGAAAAGCTTTGGGATATACTCAGCTGCGGGACTGGAGCACGTTTTCTGGTGAAACCTTTGTCATCTATACCACTTAATTCGTTTGAGTGGGGCCCACAGTTTTTGGCACGGGAGCACAAAATATTGAACAAATATTTGTTCAATATTCAGAATTGGGAGCGTTACAAGTTGTAAGGCTTTCCAAGTAGCCGGGGCGTTTTTTCAGTAGGACTTCCCCCATTTCTTGATTTACTTTTTTCCCTAATAAAAGTAAGATGTAGGCACCTTTGGGGATTTCCTCAGGTTAATTTAATTTTCTGACTTGAAACAATCTTGTGACCACCTCGCGCGCTCTCTTGTTTCCAGTTTAACCTTTCTAATGGTTTCTTGACCTTGCTCACTCAAAATCCATACACGTTTCCGCAGCGATGTTTAATAAGATGAGAGGAGCTGTTTACAACCCGCTCGTTTGTCCTCGGTGACCTCTGTTGGGCAAATGAGAAGCAGGTCAGTCGCGATGCCGCCGTGTCACCGCAGGGGGAGAGGTGGAAATCAGCCGAGTCAATCCTCAAGTCTCATAAAACATCATCCGAGCGACTTAATTAAAAGGGGTCAGGTTTCTCTCCACCCGGGTTGGTGGTATCTGACCGAGAGGTAGGCGACGTGCGCGCCGGTTTGGGGGGTTGGATTGACGTACGGCGGGGCGGAAATGCCGCTCTCCAAATTTCTCTGCGCGCTGTGATTGATGCTGGATGATGACGGGTTTACGAGCTAAAATGTCTAATTCTTAAACCTCCTTCTTCCATATTTACCAGCAGATGATACAATCCAGCGCTGACAGGGGGATTGAATGGGTGACACGTAGGTCTCTTCCACCTCGAAGCTCCGATCCCGTGCAAACCTTTAGAATGTAAATTGGCAGCGTGTTTTATATTCGCAAATGCAAAAATACTCTTGAAAGGCTTTCACGTTGAAAAGATTACAGTGATTAGCATTTATTACGCTGTTGTTTTCATGCAAAAAAGAAAATCCTGCCCAGATTTTACTCAAATTGAACTTTTGTGCCTCGCATAATAGCCCTGCTTTAATTTGAATAAGATCCAGCATAAAGTGGCCCGATAGGAAGTTAAACACGACAGAGGCAAAAAATCCTGATGTAAGCCACTAAACGTGTGTGTGTGTGCTAATGTGTGGACAAAAATGAGGATGTTTACAAGGAAGTGCTGTCGCAAAGGGCACAGCAAAAAGGTCTTCTGGGGGGGGGAGGGAGGCAATTTAGCAGAGAGCAAGATGTTAAGTTGCTTAATTTTCTCTACAGCAATAAAATCTGGTAAAACAAGGTGAGCGATGGCAGTCCTTTCATTAGAGCGATTCCCACTAGCGTAGCTGGAGCTGAGAGGCCGTCAGCGTTTCCATTAGAAACTCTGTTTTCATGGCTTTATAATCCAGCTCTAAAAGCTCACCTGGGCCGGTGCCTGGTGTCCGAGATCCGAAGCCAGGAATGAATATTTCAGAGGCTTGGAAAATAACGTCTTTGGCTAGGTCTAACTCAGCCAGGGGTTCTGACTAGGGACATTGCCTCTCTACCCCAATGCTCTGCTCGCTGTCTTGCATACAACTTTTAACACGTCGTTTGAGTCGTTTCTTTTTCTCATTGGTAGTGGCTGCGGTTAGATCTTACAGGAGGAGAATCAAGGGAGAGTTCATGCTGCAGGTCATAGAGTAAGTAAGAAAATCAGAAGTTCAGCAGGGGTCTTTCAGCTTGCAGGCTGGCTTGTTTTTCTCATTTTATTTCCCTCCTTAGCCCATTTAAAGCTGACTTGGACACCTTTATAGCGCTCTGTAACGCGTTTCCATTCCCTCTGTATCCCTCAATGTGAAGCTCTGGGGATGGACAAAGAGCAGAGACTAAAACTTAAAAACTCATCGACTCGGAGCTGTGCTCGAGCAGAGAAAAATTGCATAAACAGCAAAGACTGAGGGTTCTTCCCCAAAATATTCAGCAGCTTGGGGTGGGAACAGTGCCTTGGCCAGGAGAAATCAGGTCCCAGCAGGGCAAGGAGGGAACCCAAAGGTACTGAGGACATGGAGGTGGCGAGTAAAGAACAATCACAATTTTGGTTTCTCTATAGCAATAAAAAAGTCAGATTTATCTGAATTTCTGAACTTGAGTCGTGGAAGAAGTGGAAATCATATTTTGGTTGGTTTTGGGGGGTGGATTAGGGTCAAAAGTCGCTTCAACTCTTTGTCTAGCTTTATCCAGATCGTATGCAGAGTCCTTAAATAACTGGAAGGTGTGCCTTAGATATTTAATGATCAACACTTGAAACGTTTAAAATCCACGAGATGTTTCCAGGAAGATCCAGTCCTACGAGAAAGCTCGCAGCTCTCTGGACCCTTCAAGCATCTGTTTACCTCGCTGCGAGTGGCACGTACCTCTTTGTGCATTGCTCTCCTGAGACATTAAGCAATTTTTAGCCGGCGAGCAAAAAGCGATGAAATCTGGTTGAATGCCTTTTATGTGTCGTCTGGCTTTGGAATCGGAGATGCACTCGTTCCAGCCTTTTCCGCAGTTGGTAAGAGCAGACACAACTGAATTTAAGGAAGCAAAAGAGAAAACAAGAACTCGGAGAGCTTCGTTTCCAGCAGCTTGTTGCTTTAAAGCGGGGTTGGAACCGATGAGCAGCTGTTTTGCTTGGTGAAGGCAGACTCGTTTCACTGGTGTGTTAGACTGTAATCAAACATTAAGTCTGTAGCTTATGAAACATGGCAGCGACAGCCCCAGCAGCTGATGGAAATGAATTTATTTCCATTGCAATTGGTCCTTCCTGGTGAGGGTTTCTGAGATTCAGAAGGAAATGTTTCCGTGCTATTTGCGGTAAGCAACAATCCAGTCCAATTCTCCTAAGGAAAAGAGGTTCAGCGTTGGCATCCTCTCTCCATCTCTTTCTGCTTCCCTTCTGACCACGGCGAGGACAAACTGGAGGAAGCAAATCCTTACGCGGCTGGATAAGACGAAGGCCAAGTGCTTCTCCATGTCCCAACACACCTGATGTGGACACTGCAGTCTGGCAATGCGTAGTTGGAGGGAAGGATAAAATAAATCCAGGATAAAAAATCATCTCATGAAAGTACAATGACAGGCGCAAATCTATGCGTAAACATAAACCGGATGGGAGGAAGTGGTAATTAGAAATGGGGTGGGGAATAAGTCGCACTCGTTCCTAACCCAGTTTGTCTCCTGGGTTAAATGCCTTGAACCCCGGTGTAATTAACCCCCGTCTAACTACCTTTTTATGGGAACGCGGTGTAGTTTCAGCACCAGGTTGGCTAACATTGCTTAGGGGAAGCCTGTGGGTTTGTGGCAGTACTAAGGCATTGCTTGCCAGCACCCGAACCACGTGGATAATAGGCTATCAGCAGCAACCCCCCTTGATTAAAGCAGCCTTTAAGGTGAGTAATTTTATAGCGAAGCGTTTCCGTGTCCTACACGTGTTGTGCATCGAATGCAAACGGCCGCTTTTTGCGGGCGGATGTGACAGCCCGACACTTGGATCAGCGCGGTCGCGTTTATGGGCTGGCGGCCGTGGGTATTGCAGCAGGCGCTGGGGAAGGAGAGGACGAGCAGGAGGAGCATCAAAGGGCTGATATTGGCTAGAAGCAGGTAAGCGAGGGGGAGAAAGAGGCTTGGGGCCGCGAGGAGAAGAGGAAGCATTACTGGAAGGTTAACTCCAAAATCTGAGTTTTAATTAAAATCAGTCGTAGTGAGTCGATTCCCCGCCGTCATCCTCCCTTCTGCCTCTGGAGGAGGGTTGACAAGACCCGTAACGATCCAGGGGCACTGTGTTGTTTCACAAACAAGTGCTTATCCCAACCTTTGGTACTCTGCTGGGTCTTCACCTAGGTGTGAGTTGAAGAGAAATGGGATTTTATTTTCCTCTTTCCATTTGTGGCCAAAGGCTCATCCCATTATGTAACAGCTAGGAAGAGGAGAAGGGATGAAGACGCATCAGCCTTGTCTCTGGAGCCCATGTGAGCCCGTAAAGAGAGGCTGAGTTAGAAGCTTATCCTCTGGTTTCCCAAACTTTGGATCTTGATTCCAAGCACTGCTTGTTGCTGGGCATTGGCCGAGTGCCTCCAAGCCAAGAGGTGTTGATGGAGCATCAGTGTCACTTCATCCCCCTTGGATAAAGGGGAGCTGGAGAAATTGATATTCTCAGGTCTTGAATTTATCTTCCAGGAACAAATACGAGGTACGGAATACAGCTTCTGAATCTTACAGTCACCTCTTTGAGCAGAGAATTAAAAATATGCTTAAATATTCTGCCTATATAATAAATATTCTGCCTATATAAAGAGGGGTGGAGGACGCTCTGGTTTTCTGGTTTAAAAATGATGCTTCTTGCAATAGAAAGAAAACAGCCATGAGTACCTTAACCTGACAGTATTAATATAATCCTTTATGTACAAGGCGAAATGATCGGTGTCATCAAGCTCCTGACAGAGCCATTCAGATGTTCAATATTGTTTCCAAGTAGTCTTCACGAGTTTTAATTTACTAATGTCATTCGTTAATGAGGCTTAGCAAACACAAATGATTTGCGGTCACCTTAGTGTGGTTCAAGGTCTTCGGCAGGGTCACGTGATGGTTTACATTTCAAGATGAAAATCTTACTCAAGAGCTTTATTAATTTTTCTCAGTTTTTATTACGGAGTTCCCATCCCCCAGCTTCCCAAACAACCCTTTTCGAGAGGAGGAGAGAGAATCTGTCTTGGAGCCAAGGTGTTTCATCAAGTATTTCTCGGAGTGAAGTAATAAAATCCAAGTGTAAATTACAAAGCAGCAGCAGAGCAGACACGTCCTCCGTACCGGGGAGGAGCTGTGCGGTGCCTTTGCTTCTTCCCATCTCTCGCCTGCTGGGTTGGGACCCCGAGCGTAACCTCGGCTTTGTGGTTTTCCCCGCACCGACAGGTAGCTTTATTTGTTGGATGGAATAAAACCTCATCTTGAAATGTGAACTGAAATGCTTTAATTGGGCTAGATTGCTTGAATTCCTGCACGTTTATAGTCTACGTGATTCATGCTGCTGAGCTAACTCATTTTTAGGGTCAGCATCCCGATAATGAAATTCAAGACGCTTGATTAAATTTTGTCCTGGGGACTGCAGTTCATATCCTAGAGGAGCTTTTGTGCAGGGAGAACCCTGACGTGGCTCCTGCGAAGCAATTTAAGACAACATTGAAATAAAACTATATTTTTTTTACTATCAGCTGAATGTTCAATGAAGCGTTTTGCTTCACAGGCATCGGGTTTCACAACTTTCTTAAACATTTTAGTATCTTCTCTAGAAAAATGGTTCTTATTCAGAGAAGGAATATATATCGAGTCAAAACTCTAGTCTAAGAGCATTTTTTGATGCTAAGACTTCGTTATTCCCCTTGGTCAAGGCAGCTCTGGAGAAACATCAAACTTGGACAATGCTCGTGGTTATGTAAAAGAAAAAAAAAGCAAAGATTGAGGCTGTAGTTATTTGATGTTGCAAATTGGAACAAGAGTGGCATGGAAATGCTAGTTTTTTTAAAAAAAATAAGTACACAATAGCCACATGAGGCTTTTTTCCCCATATAATAATACTTAATAAGTACAAAACGTAGCTGAAAGTTGAGCTGGGCTGCAGTAGATGAGAGAACCTCACCCCAGAGCAACCAAGCAGCACACTTTGTGCCTTTGAAAGGAGGGGGAAATTCTGAATGCTCAGGTCCAACTAACTAAATTTTTGAACGCCGTTGCATTGTTTTAACAAGTAACGGTGTGGGGAAATAGTCTGTTTTATCAGAGTTATTGGCAGCGTATTGCCACTTTTGCCTGCTTATTTTTTCAGTGGGCTTCGGGTTTCATTCACTTCTTGGGTTAACGACAAAACCAGCTTGCTTTCCTTAATCGCAGTTCATCCCTCGGTCAATCACCGTGTCAGTTGGGGGTGCGTGTTAGCTAAAATACGCAGGGACTGGTACCAGACAGCTTAACGTATCGCGTTTGACAGTAGGATTGTGGCTAATATACGCTGTGGGAAAGCGATGGCAGTTCAGGTAAAACTATATATTAAAAAAATCCCTGGAGAATGAAGTCCCTGAGCTCCAGCTGCCCAAACCTGCCCGACTTCCGTCAACGCCGCCTGCTGTTTCTGTGCTCGTTGCTGAGAACAGACTGGAGTAAGCCTCGGTGCCTTTGATACACAAATCCAAGAAGAAGGCGGTGAATTATTCTGGCGGCTTTCCGTTCCCTCGTATTAACGTCACAGCCCGGAGGCCCTGGGAACTGCACCGCAAAAAGGGATATTGAGAGGAACGTTGCTTGACACGTCAGCGACAAACCGCAGGTGATGACGGTATCAGGGAAAATGGGTAGCGGGATGAAATCGGGATGAAATCTGGATGAAACGTCATTGTAAAATAGTCACAAGCATTTACCAACAGGCACAAAACGCTCTCGTTTCTATTCTACAAATCAGCAAACGTTGCAAAAGTGCTGTGAGGATTTCAAACGTTGTAGGGCCCTTTTGTTCCGTCCAAGCCCTGTTTTAGTATCGTTTAACGATGAGGATGCTGTTGAAGCGCTGCCGTGGGTGTCCTGCAGCACGTGAAATAGCAAAATGCAAGCTCATCGCAGCACGGCTTGGCAGATGTTCGTGCATCCATTTCGAAAGGGTTTGCTGCAGGCGAAGCGGTAACTCCTGCTTGAAGACTAATTCTATAAAATGGACTTTTTTTTTTTGGCTTTTCACGTGTGTAAATGGTATCGTTGGGATCATTCATATATTCGTACGGGGCAGCTGGCAATTCACCTCTTCCTCTGTTCTTGGCCATCTTGCCCTCGTTGGTGTGGTTGTCTCTCTGGTCCTCTACTCGTCACCTAAACGCTGTGGCTCATCTCACCATCCACGTTCCCTTTTTTTCTTGCATGATTCACAACTGTTAATTGCTGTCAAATTATTTTTCTATATTAAGGTAGTCATCACCTCCCCAAAATGACCCTACCCCTTTATCTTGAGCGTGAAGGTCCAAACCCTTTCTTTTTTCACTGCTCTCATTTCAACTTCTTTCCAGCAGCAGCATCCAAACCCTGATCATCGCTACCTTCTCTGGGAATTTATCTTCTCCTACGTGGAGGTCCCTGGTCCCTTACTTCACCTGACTCTTGCATCGTGTTTAACACCATCATCTTGTATAGAAGATGATGACACTGGACGCCTTGTGCCAGATTTGGGACATGACCATGAACGTCTCAAATCACAGAATATCCCAAGTTGGAAGGGACCCATAAGGATCATCAAGTCCAACTCCTGGCACCGCACAGGCTACCCAAAATTTCAGACCATGACCCAAAATTGTAGACTCCAGATCAGTCCTCCGCCACCCTGAATCTACTTCCTTGGCCATGTCCAGCTCCCCCGTTTTCCCTTCCTTTGTCGTATATATTTCCTCTTTTCCTCATTTTTCTGCCTGCGCTGCTTGCCGTGTCCTTGGGATTCAGCGGGAAGAGCAGGAGGAAAGTCTACTTTCCGGGCACGTCTGCTTCCCTCCCCACTGTGGTGCCTGTGTTTGGGTTCGCTAGCTCAACCTGCAGCTTTTCCAGCTGATCTGGCACTCGCTGAGGTCTTGGAGGCTCTCGTTCTCCTTGAAATTTCCAGGGTTTTCCTTCTACAGCTGAGATCTGTTGAATGGGGACAACAGGTTTGAAAGCTGTTGGGGAAGGGAGGAGAAGAACTAATCGGCTGTGGGTTAAAAATGGGATTTGGGCCTGGGTTATATGTGCTGGGAGACATTTCTAGCTGAGGTTTGTGAAGGGATGACGTTTATTGAAGGCAATTCCATTGATTTAAAGGCGAGAAGATGAAGACCCACTTGGTGCTTACCTGCAGACATCTGCTATTTTCCTACCAGGTGCGTCAGAACAGAGGGCCGACCCGTTTAATTGCGAGGATTTTGCGATTCCTAGCCAGATTCTCTTTTTTCTTGTCTTGGTTTGAAGTTTTTCAGATTGAAGTAACACAAATCAGATGGAGAGGAATCTTTTTAGAGTGTATTATCAAGTGCAGCGCTCCGCTTACGAAAACACATATGCTGTCTCTGCCTGCTGGGGAGGATGCAGCAGATTTTGGACCAGCGAGACACTTCTCTGAGGCAGAAGTAATCCATTAATTAGGGGTGGCTTGGGGCGTGTGTGCTCAGCTTTACAGGCAATAAATAACGAATGGAAGCGCCTCGCGTCGGCTAGAACATGCAAAAAGGCCGAGACGTTTCCCAATACCGGGGCAACTTGGGGTTACGGAGCCTCTTTTCTCCAGCCCCAACCAGCAGGGCTGATAAAATAATCATATTAACTGATACCAACCTATTAGAGCCATCTCTTCTTCTCTTCCTCTTTTTTTCCAGTTGCTCTTTATTCATTTGAAGAGAAATCCCGGCACCCCCTTCGTGGAAGCTTCCCTCTGCCTTCACCACGCTTGGGTTTTATCCCAGGGTGACTTGGATGTGGTGGGCTCAGCCTCTTGCTGCGGTGGGAGAGGGGAGCTGGCTTCAGCAGATGCGAGGCGAGGGGCCGTGGATCGTGCCCACGAGGCCGCGGGTGCCAACAGGGCTCTGTCTGAGCTCTAATCTTTGAGTTACAGACAGGGAAATTTATTTAGGGGTCGTACAAGGGAAACGAAGCGCTCCCTCCGAGGCTGCCTTTCTGGCTTTCGACTTCTCAGTTCCCCGGGAGGAGATCTGACGAGGCTTTATATGATTTCTGCGAGTGGGATATTAGCCCTGTATGACAACAGCCCCTTCCCTCACCTGCGGGGGAGCTCAGCAGGGAATTTAAAAGCTATTTGTAAGAGCACGAGTGTCTTTTTGCTGTCAGAAGCCCGCTGAATAATTTATTTAGGGAAAATCGGTGACACCTCCGCTTCCCTAAAGATGATATTGTTTATCAGCCAGCAGTCTCCATTTCCCCAAAGCTTTTCCCTGTTGATCGTGTGCCAGTCTTTGGTAATGGGACAGACCAATTTTTTTTTTCCTGCCTTGGTGTAGGTAGCTCACGTTTCTTTTTCGTGCCCCTAGGATGCCCAAGGCCAGGCTGGATGGGGTTTTGAGCGGCCTGGGCTTGGTGGGACGTGTCCGTGTCCGTGGCAGGGGGTGGAATTAGATGAGCTTTCAGGTCCTTTCCAACCCAAAGCACTTTGTGACTGTGCGATGTTGCAGGAAGGGATGCCACCCGGGATATTTTCCCCATTTTCCCACTCCAGTCTCCCGAGCGCTGGGAAGACTTCGCTGTTGTGGATGTTTTAGAATCCCTTTTGATCCCTTTGGGCCTGTTCCTCTTCTTTATTATAACCCGAGTTCAATATAACTGGGGTTTAAATGCCACCATGAAGTGATCACTGTGAGCACTAATTCTCATTGTTTGCCTGGCGCTGCTGGCAGCAAGCGTGTTTTTGAAGCAAGGCTTCGATGCAAAGGCGAGCAGGTGGGGGATGCTGGAAAGAAGCCTGATTTTTTTGGTGTTGAATCCATCGGAAGGAACTGTTCCTCCAGGTAACCTTTGTGATGCTGCCAGGGTCAGAGAGACAAGTTGTAACCCAGCAGGGGAGTGCTGCCGAGACCAGCTTTTCCGCTCCCAGGGGCAAAAATGCGGAGCCGGAGAGTGGGACTTGAATGAGAACGTTTACTGGAAGATGCCAAAGAAATGAGCCGTGTGCTGCCGAGAGATCCTCCAGATCATCTCTAGGACGTGGGAATAGTCTGAGATGTTTTAATCTTTTATTTTTTTTGTCTTTATGCATCCCTTCCTCGGTTCCAGGATGCCTACAGGGACTCGAGACCTGCTGGGAGCTGGGAACTAGCTCTGTATTGCCAGGAGTCGTGTTTAAAAGCTGAAAAAAATGCCCCCCAAACCCAAAATATTGTCAGCTGACAGTAAGGGTGCAGTAGATTTCTGTCCTTATCCGTGTACATGATGTCAGGTAAGATGCAGGCACATTGGTGGAGTGCTTGGGCACCGAAGCCTGCTTTGGTTGGCTGAAAACCAGCAAAAAAACAGAAAACCAGCAAAAAAAAAGGCAAAAAAAATCAGCAAGAGCACAGTGCTGGGAGCTGCTTGGCGATATTAACGAACTTAATGCAAAGGGAGATGCTCACGATGCTTAATATGAAGTTTCCGTGCATGAATACTTCACAAAGGGTTAATGAACGGTTAACGACTCTTTAATGAATAGTTAATCAGCTCTTTGACTACTGAAGTCTTGCGGCTGAACCAGCTGCTCGTAACCATCTGCAGTGCCTCTCCCCGAGATCCGCGCTCGCCCGCTCCACGCTCTTCGTGTTTCGGTAGTGACTGGAGGATGCTCCCAACGCTCGCCGTTGCATGATGCCGCTGGAAGTATCGCTTCAAGGAGAGCTTGGCCAAAATGCTCAGCGTACCGCAGGGGAAGCGTGCTCGTGCGCTGCATCCCATCTGGCGGCGGGGGGGGGGGGGGAAATGCAGTCGTTCAATTAAAACTTTGAAAATCCAGCTTCTTAAACTCGGAGGTTTTCTCCTCCGGTGTAGGAGGAAGCCTTTCTAGCACGGATTGCTTTTCGTTTGAAGCTCATTCATAACGTGAAGCTGTAAGAAACGAAGCCCTCGGTGTGTGCACCTTGGTTTGGGGTGCTGCCTCCTGCTCCTCCCTGCTTCTGCCGCACGTGCTGGTGATTCCCGAACGAGTCGGGTGGTGGTATCTGGTTAAATGTTAACAAACAGCTTCATGTTTGGTTGAATTATCCTGAAAAGAGCAGAGCCTTGATGTTACGGAATGTATCGGTCCACTGCCTGACCTACCAGCGATGCTCCTCTGCAAACGACACAAAAGCATCACCTTTTGACCCAGTCCGTTCTCTGTATCCAGATCGTTTTCTCCCAGCTTTTCCCAATTTCATACAGCTGTCATCCTCCAGAAGGGCTGGCTCCAGCCTCTCGCCTCCTGCCCTTCCCCCTATGGCCCCCTCTGCTCTGGTCCCCCAGGTGCAGCATCCTCTGCAGAGGGCAGAGCAGAAAATCTCATCTCCGCCTTTCCAGATTCCCCCCTGCTTTCCCCAGCTCGTCTAATTCTCAGCTCTGATACTTTTAATATCCCTCCTATATTTTTACACAACACTTTATTAAAGGAATAGTTTTATGAAGCCCTACTCCCTCATCCTTCAGACTTCTTCTTTGTGATTCATTGAAGCTGTAAGAAACCAATTTATGAAGCCAAGACAGGGAGCAGCCCTAAATAGCTGCCATATATATTATATCCTACTCATTAAAGTGAGGGAAACGCATAGGGGCTTACAAGTGCTTTTTATACCCAGCCGCTTTTGGATGCTACTTGTTACTTTGAGGCTTGATTCTGCATTAATTTTGGAGCAGGCTTTCTGGTTTTTTATTCTGCTAGCGCGGGCCTCGGATGCTGTGCTCTGGCTCTTCCTTGCCGCCGGCGTGCTTTCCCGCGTTATCCCCAGCAAAGGCATTTGAATGAATCCAAATCTTAGAATGTTTAATCTGAGCCTTAGATTTGCCCTTGAATTTATTCGGTGTTTAATTTCTTTGGTAGCTCCGCGCAAGCTGAGCAGCGGGTGGGAGGTACAACGCCGCTGCTCTGGCCGCGGGTCCCTTGAAGAGAGCAAATTTTGTCGTTAGCGGTCGGAGCACCCGGGCTTGCTTCCTAGTAACTCTTCACCAATTCTGAAGGTGCAGGAAGATGAGCATTGGCGTCAAAACGTCTGGGGTTTTCATGCTTGTGTCTGTCCCGTGGCTTTCTCGGGGCAGGGGGCATGTTGACAGCAGTAAGAGTACAACCAAAAGGGCTGTGACTTGCATCGAGTGTTGCTGAACTCCTCCAAAATATTACTTTTAGACGTTCAGAGGGAATTATTTTGCAAGATGTGGCAGCACTCGTACCGCAGAAAAGCTGGATGTATGTCTCAGGAGGCTGTGTATTTGTGTGTACGTATGTGCACGTACTTGTTGTATTCAAATCATGCAAATAGCGTATTTTAATATCGTTAAGTAGGTCTTGATCTCGGAAAGGAGATCAAAACCGTCATTAAACCATCATCAGATTTGGCTTCCTCTTGGTAGCGATGTTGGGGACTCATTCACTGAGGCAAGAAAAACCTGGAAGAAGCAAAGGATGGTAAGGAACGATTAAAGTGGTATCCAAAATGATGCGTGAGGAGGGTAAGGAATTGATGTCCTTTGTGTCCTTTTTATGTCCTATTTATGCCCTTTGGTGTGCAACCTTGCCGTGCCCAGGTCTCCTTCGACACCTGGGGCTGAATATACGTGTGCACCTCCTTTGTAAACTTAAATATAATTACAGGTTTTGCCTCTCTCGTTCCTTGGTTGTCCTGAGTGGTCCGATGGTGCCTTTTTACCCCGGGGGGAAGCGGTGCGGCTATTGAGCGCCGCCGCCTGCGGTAGTTATGAAACCGGGTGACCACAAGCATAAAGCAGCTCGTGCAAACGTTTTCCTAATGACTGAGCACAGTAATACACTTAAACATTAACGAGTTGGGTACCGTGACTGACGTTTAAATCACCAGAAGCATTAGGGGCAATACGCTATCTTGCTTTTAGCGCGTCAGCTCATAAATGGCGCGCTCACACCTTGATGAGGCACCGGGAAGCCCTTTGGGTTTGCCCTCCCTGTTTGCTCCTTTCCTAAAGGTCTGAGCAGGGCTGCGAGACGCCTGGGACTTTGTTTAGCGTTTAAATATGCGTTACAAGAAGGCGTCTTTGAGATGGGTCACCCAGGAAGGGCTTTAGGTTGCGTTTTGTGCCCGAGCGCAGCCGCGTTTCCTCCAAATCTGGCGGTACTCCCGGTGCCTGGGGAGGATTGGTAACGAATCGAATAGCCATTCCTAAATATCAGCAGTCTTGAAATTAATTTCAAAATCTGCTTGGAAATGATGTTCCTAATAATATTTTAACCGCTTGTTCACGGCCGAGCGATGGCTTTAAGACTGCCTCGGTAGCCTTTCAGGAATCTTTAAAGGCCTTCGCTAAAAAAAAAAGTGTATTTCTGAAGTCACCCTAATGAAAAGACTCCTCCTATTTTATTTTGCCTCATGTGTGGGCAATAAACAGTCAATTACCAGGAGCACGCAGATGATTTTCCTGCGAAGCAGGAAGGGCGTAGAGTCGATATGGACGTGCCGGGGGGGGGGGGGGGAAAAGGAGCCTTGCGTTGAAACAGCTCTCGTCCCTTGAGTACAGTAAACTTGTGAGATTTGATAACTGAAGTTCAGCGCAAGTTCACATCTTCATCAAATTAGGACTTGATCCATCCCATTAAAATGACGAGGCAGAGTAAGCCCCGGGCCCCTAGCCAGATCTGTATTTGATGTCGGGCTCCTTGCTATTGAGCGTCGTTCCTAAGAAGATCCAATTTAGCTTCTAGTTCATACCCATATGGTTCTAAATTAAATTCTCCCTATTTCTCCAGTCTGTTGGCTTGTGAAGAGGCTTCTAACAAATCATTCCCTCGTCTACGCGGTGTCCTGGAGCTCCAAAGCCGTCTTCTAATGGAGATGAGTTCGGTTCTTTCAGCGTCCCAAGTTTTAACATTTTCTTTAATAGCTATTTAGGTCTGAAAACATCCATTCAATAAATGGGAGATAATGTTTATGGAAAGCGTTGGCGCTCTTTGGATGTTCCATAAAATTATTTGGTGATCTGGTAAGATGGTAAACGAGTCTTAAATCGAGTTTCTCCTGTATTTTTTTTTATAAATAAGCCTTTAAAATTGATAGCGTGACTGTTGGTCTCGTGATAGTTCTGGTTTAAAAAAAAAGAGGAGTGATTCTGGACAATTTATTAATCAGCACAAGTCGTGGAGAAAAACATCTGTTTGCACAGTCGCTTTGCTCACCAAATGCCTTTGGAGCGTGACATCTGTGTTTGATTTGGGAAGTAAATACACTTGTTGGCACTGTCAGAGGAAACGAGACAGAAACACTAAACAATAATCGTGGAGGAAGCGTGCCTGTGAACGGGAGGGGACTGCACGAAACAAAGCCCGCGGGGTGGTTTCTTACTAATAATTTCTGCTGATGATGGGTAAGACAGCAGCTTTTGTTGGTTGGGTGGCTGAGAATCGAGGCACGGATGTTGGGTGGCCCCAGGACTGGGATGCCCAGATGTTACAGCGACTTATTAAAATTTCAAGTTTTTCTACACAAGTATTTTGACCCAAGCTTTTTTGCTATTTGCCTTTTTTTCCTGTTTTTTTTCAGCCCCCACTTGGATTGTCTGTTGATACTTACCTACGTTAAACACCGGAGCCCTTTCAGGGGCTTTAAATTGCTACCTCGAACCCTCCTTTTTTTAAAATTTAACTTGGGTTGGCTTTTATTTTTGCCTTCAGTGCGGGTTTGTTTGCAAAGAAACTGACGATGTGATCTATTGGGGAGCGGCGAGGGGGAGTTTAATTTTAATTGGCTTGGAATATTCATTAAAGTTAATGAATGAGCTGTTTGGCTTTGTGTTTAAAGCAAGCGTGCGTTACTTCTGGTTGCGAGAAATGTATTGAGCCGTGGATCCACGCCTTGTAGTAGCGCAGGCAGCAGCTGTGAGCCTTCTCCAGGGTGATGGGCTGGATCATACCCGAGCAGAGAACAACCTGTCCCGCTGCCCTGTGATGTCTCCCAGGCTTTCAGGGAATATCACCGGCGGAGGAAACCCAGGTCTTCGCAGCCGGTCCCTAATTTTTGGCCAGCAGTTGCTAAAAATCCCCATGGGGCACAAGGTGAAGACATCCACGTTCAACAAGTGGTCAACGAGGAGTACGAAAACTTGTACAGCTTAATCCCAAATGCGTTCTTCTCTACCCCAACGCCCTCCCCTACCAAGGGCAGATCTTATGGGCTTAGAGAAAATGAATCGATTGCCTCCAAAAACGTGAAGCTAGTGTTTACTGTGCTTCTCCAGACGTTCTTCTGCTTTGTTTCTGCGAAGTATTAATCCTCGCTGCAGTGACTTGGAGACCGAAGGGATGAAGGTACGTTCAGTAAGCGTAAGGATGTTGGAAGCTCCGCTCCTGAGAGCGGCCGCACGGATTTCTGCAGCCTGGCTCTCCTATTAAAAGCTCAGGGTACGACCCCCTGCAGAACGGGAATAATATATTCTGCTTCCTTCCCAAGGAACGCTAATTTCACTATAAAGCCGCTCGAGGAAGCAGGGCGTGGGCAACAATGTTCTGCTGGAAATAGCTATAGGGACATAAACAGTCTGTGGGCAACACAAATAAACCTCGGCGGCGAAGTTGTGGTGATCATTTGAAGCGGCGTGATGTACAGATGTGTTTATTGATACAGATGGGGTTGTAAAGCTGGTTTTAGTGGCTCCTCGCACAAACCCTGCAATGACGACTACGCTAACAAAATTACCCTGCAGTGTTCTGTGTTTGTTTGTTTGTTTTTTTGGAATAATAGATATCATAAGCTTAACGGACGCCCCTGCCAAGACTTCAGCGCGTGATTTGCTGCCTCTTAAAGCCTTCAAACCTGGGAGGCAGAGCTCCGAACGTCCTGGCGCTGGTGTGCTCGGAGGCATTAAGAAGATATAAGCTGGATGGAGGCAGTGTTCTCGCTAGACACTTCGGTGATTTAGCGTGTAATTAAATCAAACGCCGGAGTCTTAAGGAGCCACAAATATGACGGATGGCCGATGTCCTGAGCAATCAGAGGCATTAGCATGGACGGAACGAGAGGCCGTTTGTTTTCGAGCTCCCGTTGGGTCTGGTGGTTCAGTGGTCCCTACCTGGTGCTGCCCGGCTCCCTCTGGAAGCGCTGCCTCCGGGGGATGCTCCCAGGGGTCCACAAGTCTCCTCCTAGGAGCAGGGTTGGAAATCTAACCAGTGAAGTCGTCAGAAAGGTTACCAGATGTCTCAGAGAGAAAGGGAAGGTGATTAGAGGTCTAATGAGCCACATCGGTACCAATAAGAAAATGATGTTTTGTTTAGACATCGAAACCTTGACTGCAAATAGCTAAACCCTCGCCTAAAATAATACAGAATTTAATGCGACGCCTTTGGAAAGAAACACGGTGATGGGAAGGGGAGAAAGCAGGAGGGCCCTGACCTCGGTTATAGCTGGAGCTGTGGATTAAGGCCTGGAAGGTGAGGTATACGCTTAGGTTTATCCATCGTGTGCTCCGGAGCCACGCAGTGCTGCTTTTGCGCGTCTCTTTTGGGATTTGAGGATGATTTTGGCAGTCTACTGCAGAACGGGATGGAAGGGGCTGAGCAAGATGGGTTTCCTGCAAGCGGTGAAGGCAAATTGCGATGGAGGGTGAAAGCCTCTCCCTGCAAGTAAGCCGTTAAGTTCCGTAAACTTCACTCCCCGAATAATTCTGGGTGAATTTGGAAATTATTATTTTTTCAATACCGGCTGAAAAAGAAGCCGTACTTGTTTCAAATGGGATTTTTTTTATTTTATTTTTTTATTTTCTGGAGCTACGGAGACCTTGAACCACCCTCGGTTCGAGCGCTGCCGGGCGGGCTGGCGAGAGCGAGCTGGAGGCACGCTTCCCTCTTCCCTCTGCTTTTCCGGAACGTGGCTGCCCGCACGCTCGCAGCTGCCAGCGAACAGCAGGACCGTCTCAGCTTGTTTCTGGCTCTTAATTGCGGGCAAATCGTTGCACAGTAGGCACGGTTGTTCAGCGGTGATGGAATGGGGAGCTACCCAGGGAGCTAAGCAGCTTGCACGGGAAATGTAATCTTGTTTTTTTTTTCCTCTTCTTCCTTCGGTTTCAGGATGGGAGAGGAGATGCCCCGAGTATGAGGCAGTGCCCTTCCTCGGGAGACAGCACGGGGGTGTTACCAGGCTCCTGTCCTGGCTACCCGCTGTGCAGGAGGAGAAGGCGAAGCACAGAGAAGTGACTTGCTTAAAGTCACCTCCCGAGGCAAAAAGAGCAGCTAAAATGTTGTGGGGCTGCAAAGCCCAGCAGGCAGGGTGCCTTTCCTGCCCGTAAGGCGTGCGCTGGAGGGGTTCCCCTGGGAGCCCACCTCCCTCTTGCCCGTGTACTCAGAGCTTCCTGGACCTGGTGCTGCTGGATTTGGGGCTTTGCGATGGGTATCTTGGGGTTCCCCAGCAGGTGGGGATCCGAGGGTCTCTGCCTTGAAATAAAACGCGTGGCTGGCCTCAGGTGGCATCAGCATCCCGGCCTGAGAGCCCCCATCAGGAACTCAGCACCAGCGGTGCCTGAACAGCGATCCTTTAAATCTCAGCGTCCCAGGAGGTTTTATCTGAGCTCAGCGGGTCGGCGGCTGCACAGGACTATCACCACCTATAAGAAGCTGCTCCGCGATACCACCGAACCTGGGCCGTCACCTCCCCGTTACCATATTTCGGGTGCTGATCAGGAGAAAATCCGCGGTGAAACCATCACGCGGGCAGAAGAAACCCCCAGCACCTCTCCCGTGATGTAAATGCTGCTTCTGCTTTTTCCTCGCGGGGGGGGGGGAAATTGCGGAGCGTCGCGAGTCAATTAACACTTCCGAAATTGTTTTGAGATCAGTGGATAAATAGCCTGGTGTACACGCACCCGACGTTACCTGCGGAAGCTAAAAAGCCGCTGCCGTGCCTTTTAACCGCTCTCGGCCTCTTTTCTCCCTGATTTATTTGCACTTAACGTCCTTTTTGATGTTGGAAGGTCGGTTTTGGAGCAGCTCCTTCCAAAACGCTGACGTTCCCGCTTCGGGAAGGAAGGTGAGGCTGCTTTGCACGTCTCGTATCGTCTCCTCCTCTGAGCTGACGAGGCCATCCGAGCTGCACTCGAGGGCATCTTCCTTTCTTGTGCGCTAAGTACCTCGGGTGCCACCGCGATTTATCCTCGTCTAGCTCGGACGCGGAGCCCAGAAATGATCATCCAGTGTTTGCTACGAGGCCGTAAGGAGGGAGGGGAGATGAGGATAGCTGCAGAAAACAACAGAAATTCCCCGGGGTGGCTCGATTTTATGTAACTGCCCTAAAGTGCTGATAAAAAAGCAAGCTCGGAGAGGCTCCCTGATAAAATATTTAAGTCCCTTATTGGCGCTGAAGGCTGCTTTCTCTTGGATTTGGGGTAAGGCATGGCAACGCTGTAGCGTTCGACGAGAACGACGCCGGCAGATGGCCGCATTTTAATGCCTTGGCTTGCCAGGGACGTTATTGCTGTTATCATCACTTTCTTTCTCGCGGAGGAGAGGTGAGGCATGTCAGCACGCACCGTTTGATCAGCAGAGGTTTGCTGGGAAGAGAGCGGCTGTGATGGACGGGGACGTCCCGTTAAAGTCAGCAGCACTTAAGCATTGGGAATTTGTACTTAGAGTTGGGTTTGATTCCTTGGGCGCAAGACTTAAGAGCAACCAGCGCCTTCTCCTGGTGCCAGGACACGTCTCCAGGGGCAGGTTTCCGAGCCAAGCATGCAGTGGACTCGATCCATCCTCTGGCAGGATCCCCTCCCTGTTATCTGGGAGCATCGCAGCGGGAAGCAGGTGGTGGTCGCTTGTGTCGGCTCCGTGGCTTCGGGAGCTGAAACAAACGGCATGCACAGTTAATTCCCGTGTCACCTTGCTCGTCCTCACGCGCTCCCCGCGGAAGGGGAAGGGAGAGGATGCTGTGCTCGAGGACACGTGCCAGTGGAAGATAAAGCTCGCATGAAAGCGGGGGAAGGCACCAGGGACTGGATTACGCTGCGGTCTGATAGAGCCTTAGACGGTTTCTTCGGGTGTGATTTGAATGCTGCTTTCCTCGGACTGTTTCTGACTTTTTCTAGTGTACGGCTGAAACGTCCGTTGCTCGTTCTCAAGGCAAACGAACCTGCAGAGCTCGGGCTCGCCGCTTGTGTTTTGCCCAGAGCAAACGGACCTGCTTTGGCAAGGAGTGGCAGATCTGAGCTGGAAAACGTTTCAGGACAAGTTTTTGGGCTGTGTTGCAGCTGTACCTGGTTGTGTGAGCTATTTGCCTTCCTTCCAATGAAGGATCAAACAATCTGATGTACTTGGCATCAAGCAGAGAAATTTCGTTGCATGGATGGGGATGAGGAGAGCTCTCGGTGCCCAGGCAGGACAGGAGGAGGTAGAGGAGGCTCTTGCTCCGCTGTTGGGGTCAGGTCGGTGCACAAGGTGACGTTACCCAGACTGATGGTCCAGTGAATTAGGATGTGGACGTGGCTCAGCACCTGAGCTGGTAGCGTGGCCAATTCTTCATGTTGTAGAACGAAATAGGGGAAATTCAGGCAAATGATGCGCGTCGTAATAATCGTGCACGTGTTTGTGCATAATAACGGGAACCGCCGAGCTCTAACAGCCACCGAGGCCCCCGGGGATTACTCGAACGCAAACACCACTGCTGCTAAATGGTTACTTGTACGCCACGACGGCCGGTGATTTAGGGTTGCCTGCTAATGTTCAATAAAACGTCAGTTGGCTCGGCATTTCTCGAGCTGGCGTTTGCGGCTGCCCGCAGAGAAACGCGGTTTAACGGCCGCCGGGCGCGCCGTGCTGAGTTAATTCATTTATTGCGCAGTATTTCAGGGCTGGCCTTGGACACGCTTTTACCAAATCTGTCTCATAAAAAGCTGCCACGTGATTCAAATGCCTCGCTGGGCTAGAGATAAATTAGTAAATCCGTCAGGCGCAGATTACCACCTGGTTGTAGTTTCTTTCCCGAAGAAGCCACCGATTTCCTGGGGGTAGGGGTGTTAATTTTGCTAGGTAATGACTCAGGAAAGAGGGCGTAGGCTGAGTCCTAACATGCAGAAGTACATTGAAATAGATGTCCCATAAATAAATGCTACGGGCATATGAGGAATGGATTATTTCCCAGAAATATCGCTTCCTCTAACGGTGAAATAACTGTCCGCTTCTGAAGCGTTCAGCTCGGTAACGTGCGATGCTTTGCCGAATACGGGTTAGATGCTGTTGCAATTTGTCTTAAAGGACAAATTAAACAAAAGGCGATTAAAAAAAAAAAGCTAAACCTACTATAAAAGTTAAACCTATTAAGGGCTGAGCTGTTTCACGTCCTGTGGCTTTGAGTTGAACGTAATGTCCTCTTGGTCTCACCTTCATTAATGACATAGGATGCTCCCAGCCCATGCTTGAGGAGTCAAAGGCTTTCTATTCGGACTCCTGGGAGTCTGTCCAAACTAAATTGCTCTTGCTCGGCGCTCAGGCGTTTATGGAAGAGCCGTGTGTACCTTGCACGGTGCACCACGCGTGTGCAAGACGCCCCGCTCTTGTACTGGAAGAGAGAAAAATAAACTTCCCGTTGCGCGTAGGTCTAAATCTCTGAATAGTCCTGCAAGAGTTTGCTCCGTGGTCTGTCCCGGTCCTTGAGAAAGTTTGGTCTTTGGCACAAACGGGATGAATGGCTGCCGAGGATGAGTCTTACTTGACAGCTGAGAGTTTGAATTGATCTTTAAGCAGATATCAGGAGCCCGTGCCATTAAACCAAAGGGCCGAGGCACTGAAATGGATGCGATCTTCCGTGGAGGGGGGGGGGACAGCGAAAAAGCTTTTTGCTGTGGATTGCGTTAGTAGCCATTTATATATGCTCTGTTTTTTCAAAGCCCAGGGATGAGTCCGTCCCTGAGCTGAATTAAGGGAGAGAAGGGAACATATATCAACGTTTTCCCCGCTGTCTAGGCAGAATCAGTTATGCACGGTAGCAGTCCTCTCCCCGCTCTCTGAACGGCTTGACCTTTGGTATGTCAGACCTGGTCTGTCATGTCAGAAACATCTGCGGCTGTCACTGAAGACCAAACCACAGCTCTTGTTACGTCAGGCTTCGGAGATTTCCTGGAGATGCGGCCCAGAGCAGACGGCCGGATTCAGAAGCCGCGGTGGGTAGGGTTTGTGCGGTAGAGATGTTTGTGGTGGTCTTCCAGGCTATCCAAAGCTGTGCTGCTTCTGCTGGGGTCACTAGGGCTCTCCTGCCATGCACGTTGTACCCGGGTTCCTTTCTTGCACTGATCTGGCTCTGTTTTCCCCTGGCTCGGCACACCTCGTTGCTGTAGGTAGCAGCCCAGGAGCCAGCCCTGTTCCCGAGAGGCAGGGGTAGACACACGGCTCGCTCTTGGCTTCTCCCAGGGCTGTGCTGGCTCTGGCCCACCAAAACCTCTTTTCACTTGGGGGAAGGTGCAACTGGAAGGTTTACACACCTCTGAGTTGTGGGGTGGTGGAGGTCTGGGCAAAAAGGTGGGAGAGGGCCTCGAGGCTGGCGGGGAGAGGGCCTCGAGGCTGGCGGGGAGAGGGCCTCGAGGTCTTTTCAAGGGGATTCTGAAACGAGGTACTTTAAAGAGGCTAGTCGCAAAAATTTTCATGCTACGTTTATAGACTGTTACACCAGGGGATTGCTGGTCCAGCCAGGGCTTCCTCGTACTGCTTTGCAGTGGTTTCTGGAAGCCAAGCCCCAGCTCCAAGCACCGGCTCTTAAATATTACGGCCTGGGTGATGCCAACAGCAGCAGACTCCCCGTGCGCGGCACGCAAACGAGAGCCTCCTCTTTTTTTTTTTTATCGTTTTAATTAGCGATTTTGAAATACGGCCCCTTTTTTAGATTCTTCAGCAAGAAAAAAAGACCTATTTTCTTCCTGCTTATTTCCTGTGCAAGGAGCAAATGCGATGATTTTTCTAGGCGGTTGGCTGGAAGCCTGCTCTGCTGGCTGGCTGCACGCCACGAGCGCTGGCAGGAAGACGAGGAGATTTACACCCTCTGCTTTCGGGATTAGCAGGGCAGAGCAGTACGTGGGCTTGTCAGGGGAGGATATACAAATTTCGGGTGGTGTACCTTTTGCCCACCAAGGTGTATTTTACTGCTGGGAATGACCGGGAGTTAGACTCCCAGAGATTTTCTATCGTGCCAACTTGTTAATAAATCCGAGCAGCTTTGAATAGCTACTGCGGCTTCCCCCAAATCTCTCGGAGAAATCAGCAAATAGTCTGAGGCTGAAAGCTGTGGCCGTGTTTTATAGGAGTTCTTGAGATGAATCGGATCCAACTCACCGAGCGGTGAGCTGCCTTAGAGAGCTGGAGGTGTGCAGGTCCGCGTTTCGCCTTTGGCTGTACGAAGGTCATCGTTTTGAGCAGTGATCTTGAAGAACGCCAAGTTTTGCTCTCAAGAACGCCGAAAATGCTGACAAATCTGTAGATCGTAGAGAAAAGCAGTCCTGAGGGTTGTGTTTTAACGATTCGGTTAAAAATTGAAACGTTGGTTGTTGTGAATATGCCCTGCACGTATGGGGCATGCAGACACAACGGATTTGTTCTGCTGCTTTGAGTCGGAAGACAGACCAGCGAAAAGACGAAGTAGAACCGACCATAAAGGCATTGAATCCTTGATGAAAAGCCCCTACAGCATAAATATGTGGACGGAGAAAATAGATTGTTTCCGTGCGTTATGCTGAGCGAAGCCAGCAAGCAATCCGGCATAAAAGGTGACAAGTAAATTAGATTTTAAAATTCTTGCAGGTTTGATAATCCGATCTGACATCGGTAACACGGGTTAGGGAGAAGTCTTTTTCAGAATAATAAGCTCATTTATTTTCTGTGATGGGGGAGAGGCATCAAAGGGCAGATCCTGGCTCCATCTCCCTCCAGCTCGCTTTTCTTGGTGGATTTAGGCTGCTGCCAAGAATTGGCGCTGTAATATTCGTAATGGGCTGTACTCTAGGAGAAAATTGCTGTGCTGGAGGAGACCTCTGATGTGCCTCCATGCTGGGAAAGGTGAAATTTTCTTCCTGTGCTCGTGGGATGTTCAGAACATAAGATCTGTGGCTTGTCTCATCTGCTCGGAGTTCATCAGCACATGTATGAAGGTGTCCGTGTGAGGAATAAGATGTAGCTTCTGTCCGTGTGGTTTAAGAGGAGACCTGGAGGCCCTCCTGGCACTAATAGGGATGTGATATAACCTGAAACCACCAGGATTAAAAAGAAAGGGAGGATGCTAGGGGACCCGTGGCTAAATAGCATCAGGGTTGCAACATGGTTTAGGTATTTTGAGTTCAAGGTCTCCCCTAAATTCTATTATATCTATGTGTTATATGGTTATTTACATGGAATATTATCAAATTATTACATTTTTAGATAACTGTGTAATTTAGAATGTCTACGTACTTTACATACATACCACTATTACTCTTAAAGTCAATTCTAAAACCTCTGCCTGGTTTTTTTGACTTTTTTTTTTTCCTAAGTTGACCCAGTACAGAGACTCTCCAGAGCTACGCTGCCATCCAAGATGAACTAAATTATCCTGCTCGCACCAGGGCTGCAGAGAGAAGCGCGGGGTCCGCCCAGCTCAGTCTCCTCAGCCTTTTTTCCGAGGGCTGTCTCTAAGAGCAGAGGACTTCTACAGCAAGAATATCAAGATGCACTTTGATAATTGAGTGCTAAATACGAGTCAGTGACTGTAGCATTTTCAGAAGAGGCTAAAAAGCCTAAAGATTTTTTTTTCAGTCGGAAGCTGCCCCCTTTTATAAGTGGCTTGCCAGCTTCTGTGGCTCTCCTGCCTCGCAGTCTTTTAACTTGCATCTTAGAGTCAGCTCCTTGTCTGTGTCAGGGCATCTCCACGGGCTGTGACGGCCCTCGTGAGCGGGTTTCTGCTGGCTTGCTGCAGGAGTAACAAGGGGTCAGGGAGTAAATTAGAGTGGTCTGGGTTTGTTTCCAAGGATGCTGCGGTGTTCTGCTTCTCTGATCCTTCTTAGCTACTTATAATCACTTTAGTGGGTACGCCCTTTAAATATTTCTTGATGGAACAGTTTTATCGGCTGATGCGTGGTGCTGACCCTTCTGTCTATACTGTCATTACCTATAATTCATTTACTTTCCAACAGCCACGTTAACTTCTAGTTAGCTTTGCTTATGTGAGTCTCCACGGTCATAAGAAATCAAGGCAATCCTACATGCATGTCATAAATCACAATCAAAACTCATTTTGCAGCCATTGACGTTATATTCACTGAGGCATGCTCGCTTTGATTTAACAATCCTGTTGCCCTCCGAATAGCTGAGAGATGTCTAGCTTTCAAATAACATTACCGGGTAAAGTAATTGCGCTAGTTACCTTGAAATTAGCTGAAGTTGTTTTGTGGTATACATGAAATTTGACAGTACGCTGGGAGTTATGCATGCGTAAGTATCTGAGGACCGAAAGCTTAGCAGAGATCGATACTGGGCAGCCGAACAGGGAAGGAAGGGGCTGCTGCAGCATCAGTCTGCAGCTCGAGCAGGATGGAGGAGGTGTGGGCATGCACAGACAAATTATGAACTGTCTGCACCTTTACAGCGTGCCTCGGGAAAAACATTAGGCTGATTGTGTTTAAAATAAATCTTTGTCTCTGTATTGCTTCCACTGAAGTATGTTTTAGGTTCAGGTTCCAGCTCAGCTGTATATCCCGGGTTTATCTATCTTTTCCTAATGCTGTAGAGCTGCGTATTGCCTATTGCACGGCACGTCTGGGTGAGATGTGACCTAGCCGGGTATGCTTCACACTCTGATCTGCGGTGTTTTGTGTTCAAGGGCCAAGCTGGACAGGTTCTCAATGTGCTCTGCATAGTCAGCATGCTGACTGGGGTTTGCATTTAAAACTAAATAATAATTCTCCTGCCTCGTTTGCAGTGGCGATGAGCTCTTAATTAATCCCATCTTGGTATTCATACCTACAAACTAACCTAGTCCCTTAATTTAGGTAAGCCCCAGTGGCTGCCCAAGAGGCAGTCACCTGGGTTAGGTAATTCCTCTGATTTAATCCAAGCAGATTAATGCAGGGGGGATTCTTCCGAATTGCATCTTCCAAACTGGGGATCTGAGTGCCCAGCTCTTCATCAGTTTGGGCTATACAAAGGGGGGGGGGCATTTATTTAGCTTATGCTTCTGCAAACAAACCAGACCACATTTATACTTAGGTTATTTAGTGAAGCGTCTACACCTTGTTTTATTGCTTCTGCTGAATGTCACCCTGCAAAACTTTTTACAATTGTAAATGGGAGCTAGCAAATACAAGAGGACATTGAGTAACAAAAACCTAGCACCTTTTTTTTTGGAAGCCAGCCTGTGGAAGAATGAATTAGCGGTTTCTAAAATATTTACATTTCTAGATTCGCTCACCCATGCTTTCTCTCTCCCATTTTCTGAAGCAAGCAGAAGGAAATCACTCTTTTTCATTACCTTGGTTTCCTGCCCTTCAGCTATTGTGTGAATTGAAAGTGAAAAAAGGTCTTGTCTTGATGTTAAGTAACCTTGCAGACTTTAATTTGAAACAAACAAAGCATTTAAAGCAGTTCTTCTCTGGGGGATTGTGCTGAGTGCTATTAAATTGCTGAATATTTAATAGCTAAACATGCACCAGAGCCTGAGGTCTGTCCCCCAAATGATAAGCCTTTTTATTAAATGAACTTTAATTGCTTAATAATTGGGTCTTCTGTAAGGGAAGATGGGGATCCTGATAAGCTGCCAACCAGATTGCGTGGCAAATCAGAGCTGGGTGCTGCTTTCAATTAGGTTTCTTAAGTAGGTTTGGGTGTAATGCAGCGAGGTGCATCTGCGACCCTTTGGCTACAGAGCGAAGCATCCCCGTGAATCTGCAATGTTTAATTCCGGAGCCTGTCTTGGAAAGTGACTTTCTCAGAAGGGATTTGCTGGTCTGATCCCCCGAGCTGGCTCCCAACAACCCAAACATCTGTGTAGCTCCAAAAACCGTCTTCAGAGTGAATCAGCATAAGCCAGGAGACCTGCGAAGACCCGGTGATGGTTTTAAGGTCTTGTACGTTGTGGTCCTGCAAACAGAAGAATGAGTCCTGAATGTAACCACGGGAAAAGGTGGCTGGTGCTTTTCTTTGAGACACAGCAGCAAGGTTTTGGTGACATCCTGATTTGTTATGCACAGATGTTATGAATTTTTAAAACTTGATGTTGTGACACTGTGGAGCAGGGAGATGGTGCAGCAACAGGGCAGCGTGCAGGGCAGGTTTGGGGCTGCTGGGAACGGTGCTAGAGAGAAATAAAAATAGAAATAAAAAGTTACACCATGAATCCATGTGAGGAGTCCGTCTGCTGAGCTAGAAGTAACGCTGTTGTTTTCCTTGCCTAAAAACAAAGCTGTTGGGATTATTGCATGGATTTCTGGGTTGGGGTGTGTGTGGGAGGTTCTTCTTTTATGGCAATTGTTTTAGCCCTTGTTTTTACTGTACACCGTTAAATTTAGCTGTCTTTCCTCCTGGAAAATCTCTAGTTTTCAACAGTCTTCCCTCGCTATTCATACCGTATCTTCAAACTTTTTTCAGGTAAAAAGCTGAAAGTGTGGCATTCAGGGCCTAGCACTCACCACAGTTTTCCCTGAACACACGTGGCAATTTGGGAGTACCACAGCCCATGCAGTAAGGAAGTCTCACAGGCTCCTGGTTATGTGTAGAATTACCTCAGGAAGCTTTTCCTGAGGCAGTTTGTCTTCCTGGGGAATTCCCCTGCCTCAGCTCCTGGGAGCACTGCGCCCATGCTGGGACATGGCGGCCTTGTGGGAGCTCTGAGGGATGGGAGCGCTGAGACCAGGTGGGGGACCCCAAGACAGGTGTTTGAACCACAAATTGAGGCTTCTGCTCTTTTCTTGCACTTTTATTCCCTCGGGTAATGTCTTTGCTGAATGCCCGAGTGCCAAGTTAATGTCTGGAAACTCAGGGCCGTCCTCCTTTGTTTAACAGCGCCTTCAGACAAATGCCTTGTGAAAGCCTTCACTGACATAATCTGAAAGATTCTTGTTTCCTGTATACTTTTCAGTTGCTTTTAGTGTCTTGTTTTATGTTCTCCACTCCTTCAAATGCACGTTTGTGCATACTTCTCCGAGGGCCTGCATTTACTAGGCCGACTTCCCATAGCAGCGCCTGCACTTCAGGCCCTGCGCGGGGCCGGCCTCGGGGTTGCCTCTCACTGGCACTTTGTATCTTGCAGCCTGTGTCCTGTTGTTGTTTTTTCTTTTCTGTAGCACGTGAAGGATGTGGCTGTCGTGTTTTTGCAGGATCAAGGCCGAGGTGTTTGGGAGTTAAGCAATTAAAGCTCCTAGCTCTGCTCTCTTCCCCTTGTAAGACAAAAACATTTCTTAGCGAAGCAGACGCAGGCCCTTCCCTTTTTGAAGTATTTGACTGTGACCTAAATCATTTCTTCAAGAGAGGCTTTTAGATCATTTTCCCTCTTCTTCAGAGGATAGGGCACGGAGAAGAAATGCAGGAAGATGAGACTGCAACATTTTTCTGGCCTCGCGTAGGTTCAGTTGTGCTCTCCTTTGAATGCTGTTCCGAGTGGTTTGTGTTCCATGATAGTGTCTGTACTTCGTTCAAGTTGTTCCTGAGTGGGCTTGTAACAGATGCAATTTGTTGCTCTTTAACACATCTTTTTTTGCCGTTAATGAGTATGATTTACAAAGGAAGGTGTTAGTCACCCAGCCATTACAGCAATCTCCAAGTAGTTTTCAGAACATCACAATTCTTTTATTTTTTCATTTTTAAGTCTGGAACGTTAGCAGAATCCAAATCGGCATGGAAACAGCAAACGCCTTCTATTTTCAGCAGCTATCTAACTGCTTCTTTTACTTTGTGTTTGCAGGACCGCTGAGGTTTCTTTCCCAGACGGAATCTGTCACGGCTTTTGCGGGAGACACGATCCTGCTCAAGTGCGAAGTCGTTGGGGAGCCCATGCCCGTGGTGCACTGGCAGCGAAACCAAGAGGATTTATTCCTGAGCCCAGCCGACGCACGGGTGGCTGTCTTGCCCTCTGGAGCTTTACAGATCAGCAGGATTCAGCCTGGGGACAGTGGGATCTACAGGTGCCTGGCGAAAAACCCAGCTAGTTCAAGGACTGGGAATGATGCAGAAGTCAGAGTGTTGTCAGGTAAGAGCTGTACACTTTTTCATTGCTTTTTCACTTGTCCGATCATGTCCTTTGCTTCTCAAACTGCAGTCGGCTCCTCCTGGGGCAGTTTTTAAATTTAACCCAATTTCTAGTTCCTTCTACAAGCCTCCATGTTCTTCATCACATGGAAGAGTTTGGAGGCTTTTAGAAGCAGCTGGATGCTAAGGTGAGGAGTTGACACTGTAGGGAAGTATTCACCTTGCCTAACTTCAGGTACCTCGTTTAGATGTGTATGAAGATGGTCTTTTTGTATAGTTGATGGGGAGAGACAAGTAATTCCTAGCTCACAGTGGGCAGAGTACCCAAATTATTATCCCAAAGCACTCACTGGAAGAACTCCTTTCTCCAGTGACTGGAAAAGCTCGTCACTGGAGAAAGGAGAAAGCTTTGGGACTAGCTGCCAAATTTACCTCCTCAAAGTCAGGTTACTTGGATACTTCTGTGCCTGATAAGATCTGCCAAGCTTCACAGACTGCAGTTTGGGAGCTGACACAGTTTGACTGTGACAGCCAGTGTTACAAACTCAGCCAAGTGAGCACCTTGCTGTTCCATCTAATGAATTCATCAGCTAAATAAGACGGTTACCACTGCAGTATTTCTTCAAGAACTGGGCATCAAAAGAGCGGTCTGAAGAAGGCATTCCTTCAAAATCTCCTTCCGTTCTAGATCGACCTGCTAATGTATAACCACTTACAAAATGGGGCAGGCATACTGCATTTTTAGAAATTCCTTAAGATGCTTTTCCTGAGCACATGGCTTGCATAATTTCTCACTAAATATTTCTCACTAAATGAGAGGTAGCGGAACAGAGTCCTGAACTGGAGTCAAAATGCTTCCAGGATCACCATGAGCCTCAGGCATTCCTACTTCTGCAGTCATTAATGGTAACTAAATTTCCTGCCCGTGAACCTTATTTCTCCACTTTTCTTGGCTGAAATCAAGACTGCCACAGAGCTTTGTGTGTCACACAGACCTGGAAGAGTTCTCTCAGCTTCAGAGTGTTGTTTTGCCACCCGTCTGTATTTCTGATCATTTGTTGGATAGGTTGCTGCTTCTTCCTTTTCACAGCTCTGGCTGTTAACTTTCTGAGAGACTAAATAGCCTCTCACGCTGCCTGGGGGGGGGGAGAGGGGGAATTCACATTCATTTGTCTCTCCCCAGCACGTTTGAATTTTATACCAGAAGAAACACTGGAGCAAATAATGAGGAAAATATATAACAAGGAGCCAGTGGAGTCCGTCAGACTTTGGCTTAGGGCAAGCAGCACAAGGCCTCATTTCAGGATAATGCGAACAGACAGCAGCTCTTATAAGAAATGAGTGGTGTTCCTGAAACAAAAAATTCAGATCTTATTGAGCCTCTTGGGAATTTAGTTCTCGTGTGCACGCTTTGATGGTTCAGAGCTCTCTGCTACTTTGCTGCTAATTCAGCCTCTCCTGTTTTCACTCGTTGGCAGAAATCTATCTTCAGCTGCAGCTTTCCTCTTCTGTAATTAGTGAAAGCAGTATTTTTTTTTTCCCCTGCTTAGTGCAAAAACAACAACAAAAAACTTTTTTTCAAAAGGATAGGTAGCAAAAGAAAAAGGCTGAGGTAGTACATCCCATCTCTGTGTTTTTAAAATGTGCCTTCTCCACTGCTAGTGGTTATGATCTGCGATCGCAAGATCAGAGATGAGAGGTGCTGTGGAAACACAGCACCTCTGCAAGGACGTGTGGCAAAACTGGCTGCGATCCTGGCAAATAATTGATGATCTTCTTTACATCTTCCAAACGAAATGGGAGAGAAAACGAGGGATAAACATGAAAGCAATCTTTGTTGTGCTTTTTTTTTTTCCTCAGTCGGAGTGCCTGCGGCTTAACGGTTAGATTTGACGTTGTGGTGGGTCTGGAAATGTCCGTACCTCCTCTTGGTAGAAACATTTGTCGTCCGATGTGATAGAGGTTAGCAAAAGAAAATGCTCAGCTGAAGGGATTACTGATCTCCTGGGGGGCAGGGGGAGGATTAAAATCCACCTTACCTGACTCAAGCCTGTTGTTTCTCTCCCCTTGTCAGCTGAAGAGCAATAAGCCTTCAGCCTCTGTTACCAAAGAAGTAGCTTGGAGGTGGTTAGCCTTGGCTGGCCACTGGCATCCCACCCAGCTGCTCCTCAACAGGACGGGGACAGGAAACAAAAAGAAGGGATGCCCGCAGGTAGGATTGGTCCCACGGGGATCCTGGCTCAAGGTAATGCCATTCGGAGAACCGCATTCATTTCAAAACGCACGTTTTCACCTTTTTTATAGAAGCTTTCTTTTCTTTGGGCTCCGAAAACTTAGTCCCAAGTGAAAAGTTTCAGCAGGTACTGGAAAAACTGAGGAAGCACCCATTCAAATAACTGCATACGCTTTCCTAATTAATTTAGAGGGAACAATACTGCTGTACAAAAAAAAAAAAGGCAAAAGATCTCGTACAAAGCAGGGCTAAGGAATTAATTTATAGCCAAATTCCTTGCTTCTGTAAATTAATTAGCAAGTTTCTTTGGGAGGTCTGTACCCTGCAGAAACACAAACGGCGTTTGAAAAGGGAAAGTTGAGCAGTTTGGTGCCTGAAAGGGATTCATTCTCTATTTATAAATAATAATCCCGTGCTTATCAGGAGCCATCAAAGCAATCTGCCACCGTACCATTGTCTGCCGTGGACGTTCCTTCTCTCTGAGCTCGTCTGCTGAGCTGCAGTGCAAGATAACAATAACAATATCGCGTAATTCCTTCGTTTTTAATGCAAATCGGGGGTGGCTGCTGTAGCTCCTTGCTCACCGTTGTGCTTGCGAGGAGAGAAGGGTAGGGCAGCAACAAGGACGGATTGAAACCTCAACAGCTAGCGCTTAGCAGTGTTTATTCTTTCGATGGAAACAGATCGCCAGGAGGTGCGGCCAAATAGTCAGCGCATGGATTTTATTTTTCAATTCCAACCATTTTCATCCTTACGTTCTCCGGTGCCCGTTTCCTGCAGGGATGCCTTGCCCTGAACTCACACCACGTCTATTTGCACACACATTTACCAGCCTGCAAGTGTGCAAAGCCTCTGTTAGAGCCCAGGCTGCTCTGGGAAGGGTTTCTGCCACACGAATACCAACTAAATAAGAGCTTCCCGCTCAAGGCAGCAGCTGAGGGAGCGAGTGCTGATTAATAATAGTTCAGAAAAGAATTATGGTATTTATTTTCCGTAGCCTGCCTTTTGGTAAACACGTGGGAAATTTGCACTTTGTCCAGGACATCTTTATAGAATTGCTGTTATTGCAGTCTGTAAGTACATATTTGGGGGGGAAAGGGCTCTTTAACCTGCAATTTTTTATAAACCATGTAAAGAACTAATGACTGGAAACCTGCAACTATATTCTTGCAAGCATTAAGAAGTCAAACACTTAATTCCAACGGTTGTTCCCGGTTTGGCTTAAGCATGTGATGCATTTTCCATCAGCTGCATTTAAATCGAGGTTGGGTTTGCTTCAAGAGAACTCGTAGTTCGTGTGATAAGGGCTCAGGGCAGGAACTGGTCAGGCTGGATGCTGGTAGCTGCCTCTCCTCCTGCCTTCCAAACCAAGCAACAAATGGATCAAATGCCTCGTCCGGAGCTGTGGACCAGGCACGGGCATCGCTTGTGCTGCTCGACTGGTATCGTGGCTGATGAAGGTTTCGTTTTCCTCTTATTAGGAGAGAGCCCTTTGGAAGCGGAGAACATCCATACCACACCTGCCCAGACCATGCTGCCTCACTTAGCACTATTGCTGCTTATTTTTATTACCCAAAGCATCCAAATATCAAAGTGTGGTCTGCTCCGCGCTCCCCGGCTGGCTGCCGGAGGAGTGGTTTTATTTCTTAAAAACACGCCGATTTCAGCGGTTGTTCTAAGTGGCATTGCTTTTAGCCCTTGCGATGCCTGAAGCATAAATTTAGATTTGAACAAGGGTCGGAAGGATATTTTGTAATGTATTTCTGGAGGTATTTGATAGCATAAGGTGTCACTGGAAGATTTTTGGTATACAATTAAGGATATTAAGCTAGACCGAGGGTGCCGGTGCCGTCAACTAGTGGGCCACGGGTTGGCTTGCAAGCTTGGTATACAGCCAAGAACAAGGTAGGTCACTGAACTTACCAAAAAATCATCTCTAAAAACGCAGCCCACGAAGGAACCCGAACACGGAATTCGCCTTTTAGTGCTGGAACAGCCTTGGCTGAGATTTTTTTATCCTGCGTAGTGACACTAGATTTATTTTAATACAGAAAACGGATTAAGGCTAATAATAAACCATTAGCGACCGTAACTGTTCTACATCTCGATCATCAGAGGTGGTGATTTATACCTTTGGAGGCGATTTAAGGGTTTTGCCTTTTTATGAACTTGTAGCTTGTTGTATTTAATTGCACGGAACACTTTGCTTTCTTCTCCGGCCATTAGCCTAATTTGCCAGTGAAACGTAGACAATCCGTTAATAGCCACTGCCTTTTGTAAAGCTCTCTTAAACCAAAAGAGTTTCCCCCGCGCAGGAGTTAAATGAGCAGCCAGAGAGAATTCAAGTGGAATAATTTGTATGGTTATTGTGGGTGTTATTTAGTGTTCATTCAGGATTTTACTAAAACACACGAAGCAAAAGGCAGTCTTGATTAAAACCCGGTTTCTACCCCCTACGGTGTGGATACAAAAAAAGTTCGAAACCTCTGAACGTTGGAGCAAATAATCTGGTAACGGTAACAATGATTTGAAAAACAGGATGTTTAGAGAGCTGAAGGAACCAAAGATATTGAATTAGTGATGCTCGGGGTACCAATGTTTTTCAAATACACATGGATGTATTATAACTGGGTGGAAGAGGCAGAACTTGCTTCAATACTTCTACCCGCAAGGCAGGAAAGCTCTTTTTTTTCTAAACAAGTTTTGGGGAAGTATTTGTACTCATGGCATTGGTTACTCAAAAACATTTCTTATATTTAAAAATGCAAAAAGTTGTTTTTTTATTCCAGGACTGTCTTGTGGGACTTAAAGCTTGTGCCTCGGACATCTTCAGGTCATCGTATCCAGATAAAAAGTAGCTCCCGAGGGAGCAGAGAGATTCTCTGGGCCATTAATTGTCAACCATAAATTTGGAATGCTGAAGTTTCTCGAGGTCTAGGAGAAAACTAAGGGAGCTGGCAATACTCAAAACAAATAAATCATTGAGTGGCTGATGGACCATCAGCCCGTCATCTCTGAGAGACAAAACAGTGGTCAATGCAATTAAAAGTCATTATCAGTGTGTGGAACCCAATGAAAAGCGTCACTTTTTGTTGCAGATTTGCATTGATATAGTAGATTTCTGGGGGGATTTCTGCTATGCCTCCTCTCGAGGAAATCAAATTGAACGTCAGCGTGGTATCTGTATGATAAATGGGACTGGAAGTCATTGTGTTTGAAGTCGAAGTGATCACTGAGCAGATTTTTTAGTGGGAGTCTTCACCAAGAGCCAGGGCTATATTCTTTATCGCTTATTCTCTAATATCCCACGTAGCAATTCTGTTCGAGACTGGAGAGAAAGGAGATCTGCTTCTGAAGGCATATTCGTGTATCAGGTGGGGAGCAGTAGAGAAAGTGGGTCACTATGCAGAGCTTATAAATGCGGAGGAATTTGGAAAAGAATATTTCACTGCGACCAGTCCCGGGGTCCACCTCATGGGAGACTAGGCAGGAGCAAGCGCTCCTGTGGCAGACGTCTCGAAGGATGGTCTTGGGTATTCAGCAGAACAAGGGTGAAACCCTGCCGGGAGAGAGGCCGACTCTCCTCTTGAGTTATATTCATAAGATTCACAGGGCCGCTTCTAAAATCTTACTAGGTTCTTCTCTGAATTCGTTTATCTACCTGGATCAAACCCCTGCTTTTTAATTGCTCGTGTCTTTGCTTCTCAAGGGTGATGGAGGTCTAGAAGTGAGTCTGCCAAAGCCCTGCTGCTCGGCTGAAAGTAAGAGTATAAACGTCTCCTTTCTTTTTTTCTTTTGTCTCAGCTCTGCTCGTGCAGTTGTGGAGTAGCTCATTCTGCTTCAATTTGGCCTCTAAAACTTTAATGGATAGAGAGAAGGCTTCCTGCTTTTGTCTTGTAAATACAAAACACCCGAGTCCCCCGTCTGCACCTGGAGTAATAAATCTTACATTATCCTTTTACCTAGGAACAAGTAAAGGACTGTAAATATTTTTGTCTTCATTATGGTTGAGCAAAGGGAGCGTCGCGCAAGAAGTCATTGTTAAAGCTGCAAACAGGCCCCCTGATGTACGGTCTTAGGTTCCAGCAGTGACTTGGCACATTTCTCCTCGCGCTTCAGTTAATGTATTTTGAAGTTCCTTCAGGAAGAAGGATGTCTTCACAGCCTGATGCATGCCAGCGCTGATGTTACAATCTTCGCGTCCTTATTTCTTACATCCTCTTGGTCACGTCGCATCCTGCAGCTCTTCTGAGCCGGGTTTGAACTGCTTGGGGAGGGCTGAAAGGACGGAGCAGGGAAATGCTAGAGGGGGCTGGGAGGTGGAGGCAAAAAAAAAAGCCAAGTCTCCAAGTAGTGGCTGCGTTCTGGTTATACATTTTAATGCATTCTGTATATTGAGAGATCGGTATCACTTTAATGACAGATTTCTCTAACACTGTTCGCCCACAACCCTTGCTTTCTCGTTGGGATTAAGTGTTCAGCCTCCAGGCATGATGGGCAGATCAGGTCGGGGAATTTTGCCGGCCTTTCTCAGCTGACAGCAGAGAGCAAAATTGGGTTTTAGTTGGTCTAAATCTTTATCTCGTTTAATCGAATTTAGAAACGCGACTCTGAACACTTAGAGATATTCCGTCACATCAGTGTCACATTAAAGGCATCTCACTTCTGCCATCTGCAATAGAAAAACCGCTGCAATAAACATAAAATCCTACTGGCCGAGTCCAATATTATCCAAATACGCTCGGAAAAATTCCGTGGGTATGATAGGATGGGAGGCTTTTGTCAACTGAATGCTTACAAATGCACGTTGTAGCACCAAATAGCTCTGTATAGGCAGATGCTGTACAACGGCACGCAACATTTTTATGGAAGTACTTTTTTTTAATACACTGCATAGCTAAAATACTGCAATATCATGTTATTTTTTTCCTCCTTGTGTGCTGGGCAGCTCCGTCTGCAGAGCTGAATCCAAGTGAATTCCTCGCAATTTCATTTTTCTTCAAAGGTGGGAATCAGTCGCATCTGGAGATCCGTTTGGTATGAGAATAAACACAGTCTCAACCCGGATCGGTGGCACAAATGAGGTTTATTTGGGAGTGATCAGTTGCAGGGCTAATGCTGATAGTGTGACGGAAGCTATGCCTTCGGCATAAAGAGGAAAAAATTAATTCAGGACCGTTCCACGTTGCTGAATGCGCGCAGGTCTGTAGCTGCATCACAAAACATCCCAACTACTTCATTAACCATCTATAAAGAGGAGATAAACGACTTACCCTAACGAGGCTTTGTGAAGACGAGTATTTTTTTTTTCTTTCCAAATAACACGTTAGGCTCAGCTATCAGGGTAACGGGGACGATCAAAATTTGCACATCCTGTTTGTAGTTCCAAATTTCAGCTATGTCATCAATTTAACGAATTGTGTATATGTGGGGGCACCTCGTTACTCCGCATGGTGTGCTCAGGAAAAATGCTGCCGAGGAAATGAGAGGTTTTGCTTGGTTTGGAGGGAAATAAGTTCTTACAGCTCGCTGCTTCGTAATTAGTTTTGGGGAGATCTGTTCGTTTTTAAACACTAACGTATAGAAATGTGCTAAAATCAACAGTATTAAATGCCGGCAACGTGAGGGGCTCTGTGCAGGCTGGGAGGTGGACGTAGAGTTTGCTGCTGCTGTAGGTTTGGGTCTGGAAGCGATGAGGCTGTATTGCCCGGCACTGCACCGTCCCGATCTGGAAATGAGGTTCCGAGGAGCAGGATCAGGCCAGGATGAAAAACGGGTTTAAAAAGAGCAGCCACGACAACAAGCGAAACCCCTGCGGCGAAGCGATTTTGCGAGTTGGGGTGAAAAAGATGAATGAAGTGCTTCGCTGAACAGTTCGGGGAGCGTAGAGGGAGCAGCTTTAGGAAGAAGACCAAGAGGTGTCCTGGCACGTCCCTGTTGATGAGGGCATCGCAGCGTTGGGTTCAGGCCGCAAGCAACAATCGTGCGTAAGAGGTGAGATCGTGGCTGGAACGAAGTCCATGACTCCAGCGGAGCCAGGGCTTCGGCAAAGCGGTTTGTCCTTCGCTAAAGCTGGCCCGGAGCTGGTTGATTGTGTGGGCTTGATTATGGGCTATGAGTTGTCAGGGAGAATGTACTAAGTGCTCTTTAATCAGCTGGAGGAGGGCTTAACGAGAACTTTGATAGCTTCATAATCAAGACTGGATGCCCTCTCGAAGAACGCACTTTATTCAAACGTACTTCTGAGCTCAGGCTGGGTGTAAATCCATGGCCTGTGCTGCGGCAGAGAAAAGGTTTGATGACCATTTAATCTTAACATCTCACTCATTTTCTCCTTCCTTTCTAATATAAAAATACCACTTGATGGACCCTTTGCAATGAGCTGGAAATAACTGGTGGTTCTGGTGGAACAGTCGGCACTTTTATCCGACAACTCAACCAGATCCTGAAGCAGCTCTGTCGTGCCATGAATCCGTATTCTCACAGGGTTCACCCAGTGATGTTTTTAACCCTGTTTCCAAGTGTAAGTGGATGGAGATGATAGAAATGATTCTGTACTTAGTGCTGAAGCTCGCAGCCCGTGTTCCGCAGACCTTTTGGAGGATTTTTATTTTTTTTTAGCATCAACACTGTCGCGTTGTCGACGGTTTTGGTTCTTTGAGAAGAAATTGCGGATGTCTGCATCTACCAGGATGTCCTTGGATACTTTTCCCAAGGATCCGTGCGGCTTTTCAGCTAGCAGCTGTATCATTAGAGAGTTCAGAGAAGTTCACGTGCAACCCAAGGCGTTTGTGAATCCTGAACGGAGCAAGAAGCGATGACGCTGTGCGACTGCAGAGCGTGGCTCCCTCCCTCCCTCCTCTGGGCACTGGGGCGTTTGTAGAGCAAAGCAGCAGCTGGTGAGGCACTTCTGAGGCTAAGGCACAGGTAGAGAGGCAAAAGAAGCTGTCCTAAACGAGCTGGTTTGACAAAGCACTAGACAGACCTTTGCTTCCATCCCCCCACACCTCCGTCGGTGTGTTATCAGCATAATTCTCCTCCCAAAACCAAAACACGGCGCCATACCAGCTACTAGGAGGAAAATCAACTCTGTCCTAGCCAAAACCGGGACATCGGCTAGGATGGCTTC
The DNA here is from genome assembly GCF_011077185.1 of Oxyura jamaicensis. Taxonomy (NCBI): domain Eukaryota; kingdom Metazoa; phylum Chordata; class Aves; order Anseriformes; family Anatidae; genus Oxyura; species Oxyura jamaicensis. The sequence goes on along the minus strand of NC_048926.1, from coordinate 1,647,189 downwards.
ACAGGTTGAAGCTGTCCAGTTGCGTGTGATAATTCTGCACCAGTTGTACTCCTGATGGCTGGAAACTGCTCGTCCGTCTGGTTCCAGTACGAAGTTGAAATACGCCGTAGTAAATCCCGAAGAAATGCACGCGGTTACTTACTGTTTCTTTCTACTTCTGCGGGAGAACCAGTTAATTACTTGGAGATGATGATTTTGGAAGATCTGGTAGCTGTTAATTTTGGGAGGAATATTCATTTATATTGCGTAATTTTTCGGTTTGTGTCAGAAACAAGGAGTAATGTTTGGTGGCTGTGGTCCAGCACATTTGCTTCAACATCTGTGGTAAGAAAACGAAGCGGTTTTTTAGAGGAGGAACAGACTCATGTAAAAGCAAACAAACCCAGCAGATCTCCTTGGCGTATGGCTCAGCTTGGTGGTATTTCAGACGCCACGGGTGGGATTTGGGGCCAGCTCATTACCTGAGTGCGGGTGTCTTAAAGTGTTTGGTTGGTGCTGGTGGAGAGATTTGGCTCACCCTGAGAGGTGCACCCTGAACTTGGCTTGGTTTTATTCAAGTGTTCAGGGCTATCTGAGCCAGCCTCCGACACGTGGCGTGTCCACATGGACACCTTCTGTTAGACAAAGGATAATCTGGGGCACTGATCTTCTAATTCCTTTTCAGCACAGGCTTTTCAAGTTATTTCTTGATGTGCTGTTTTCCTTCACTTGAAGCTTTCCTCCTCTCTCCTCACCGTATTTATGAACTTCCCTCTTCCAGCTCCAAAACAGCGTCATTAATCCAGTACCACTTAAAACCTCACATATATCTCTCTCTTCCTGCCATGGCTGTGCCTCTTCCTGTGGCTTTCCGAGACCTGGCTTTAATGCCAGGCTATAAACAGTCCATTCTCACCTTGCTGAAAGCTGGTATTGTTCCGCCTGCAAATTGCTCCCTTGGTTCGACGCGTAAGTGGCTCTCGGATTGTGATTTGATACGCTTTTTATGTCAGTACTATGATTTCCTATTTTTTCCCATCAGTAAGAATCTGTGAAAAGTGTGGTCTCTCGGGGCCGTTATTGATCAGCTGTTTTTATATATTCCCCGTTCCCCAACAAAAATAACGTCTCTTTTTTAAAAACTTAACTACCTCTCTTGCTCTTGTAGATCCAGGTCTGCACAGACAACAGTTCTTCCTGCAGCGACCATCCAGCGTGGTGGCCATGGAAGGGAAGGATGCTGTTTTGGAGTGCTGCGTCTCTGGGTACCCCCCTCCCACCTTCACGTGGCTGCGAGGAGAGGAAGTGCTCCCCATCAGGTAGCTCGCTCCTTCGAGCCTTTCATATCGTAACATTTACCTTGAGCAAATTAAAGGCAAAACCGTTAATACTTGAAGTTCAGTGGGGTAGACTTGGAGGCCGTGAAATTATCTCCTAAATATTAATGACACTGGCCCAATTTTTTACCTGCCAACGTAATTAATCGCTACACCTAATCTGAGGGTGGAATTCGATCATAAATGTCACCTGCTGCAACGGATGATCAGGCTGGTCTTTAAAATGGGGGGTGTAAAGTTACTAACAGCAAAAATCGCAGCTGGGAATTACTTGTGGGATAATTTTCGATGTGTGTTTTGCTGGATAGAGACCCCATCGTAACGCGCTGCAAACATACGATATCAATGTTTCAGGTCCAAAAAGTACTCTTTGCTGGCTGGCAGTAACTTACTCATATCAAACGTGACCGATGATGATTCAGGGACGTACACGTGCGTCGTCACCTACAAGAACGAGAACAGCAGCGTCTCGGCAGAGCTGTCAGTGATGGGTGAGTACGTGAACTACTCCTGTTTTGCTTCTCCAAGAACGTTTCTAATCATTGCCTTTTTCGCAATGACTTACTTTCTCTAACTCCACGTAATTGCAAACTGTGCGATTCCTTCACGACGTTAATCAGGTATTTACACACATGGAAGCCAAATTCTGTAAATCTTTGGATATATCCAGTGTGTCCTAGAGCACTGTTGTTGCCGAGTATCTTCTGCTGTTGGATGCTAACTGCTGCGGTGTTCTGTAAATGGTCCTTCCCTCTGTTTCTGCTTCCTGAAGCCCTATTTCTGCCATTAAAATGCATGTCACTGCTGCGCACAGTGAGGAGTACAGTGGGCGAAAATCAGGTCTGTAGCTGCTCACCGAGCGTGCCCCCTTTTCCTGCATGGTTCTGCAATATTATTAGGATCAGAGAAACAGGGCTGGTCCTTCAGGGTGTGTGCGCGACTGTCAGTGTATTAAGGTAAGAAAAGTCAATGCGTGTTAGAGTATTTCCACCAAAATATCAAGAGGGAAACTTGCCAAGTCCTCACTCAGCAGGGGTGGTCTGAGAGTTCCCGTTGTCAAATTTTACGGAAGCACCCTCCTGACAGAACCTGCTTTCTCAGATCTCAAATCACGCATCCCTTCTTCATGGCAAATATTAATGAAATAAGAAACATTTAAACCTGTGAGCTGCCTTTTTTCTATTTTCTTCGTTTAAACCTTCGAGCAGTAGCAGAGTACCTCAGTGTTGTTCAGTCAGATCTCAAATATTACTTAGTTAATTCTTAGTCAAACAGTAATGTATTTCAGTGTGCTCTGCATTTTACATTCTGACTTTAAAGCTTATGCATAAAAATACTTTCATTAGCGAATACTGCCTTAATTTGGATTATAGGATATTCAGTGCTTGTACAACAATATCCTTTTATCTCGCTGTAATAAAATACAATAATTAGTGATGATGGAGGGTTCAGTTCTGTTTCTTTGGGTACATTAGCGGGCTACATTGTTTTACTGGGTAAAAATAAAAACGTGGATTTCTTACTGCAGAAGTTCAACTTGGGAAATGGTTTTCGTTACAAGGAATTATACAAAAAAGGCAGGCGACTTCTTGGGCAACATACTTGTCTTAGTGAAAGACGTTGACTTCCAACGGAGAGTGCAGTGGGTGACTAAGAGTTGATTGGGAAGTAGAAATTAGATTAATATTTCTCCCCAGCAATAGAGCATCAGCCTCAATAGCAGTGTCTCTTGGTGAGAGCAACTGTGGCTGGATGATCGTTGTGTTGATTCTGGCATAGATTGTTTCTGGCCATGTGATTCACATAAAAATTAATAGGAAATTTGCACCTAGGTCCTTTGTATACCTGTTGAAAAATTCATTCCTGCCTGCCTTCAGTGTGTGATGCATCTAGCTCTAGCTACGTTACGCCTTTTTCTGCAAGTGTCATGTAGAAATTAAAGGCGCATCAATTTTCTTGCGCATTCTGAGGGAGGTATGTGATGGCAGTGTGACACGACTGGAAGGCTGAATGTAAAAATGAAAAGCTTTAAAAGGAGGAAACATAATGCCGAGGTAGTACTAAGAATGAAGCTAGGACTGCACGAGGATGAAAGATGCTACAATTGCTGACTCCTTGCAATCTCAAGAGGAAGCCAAAACTGCATTGCCACGGCACAATTCAATTGTACGCCGTGTTTGTGTTACATAAAAGAAGCAGTTGCTATGAGCTGTGTTGACTTTTTTTATCTTTAAGTTCCTTTTCACATATGTTACCGAGAAATGTACCAATTCAGAGCAGATAAAAAGGCACAATATTTATGCGCGCTCCTTGTTTTCATGAGGAAATCATTCATTTGTGACAGGCAACTGAAAGCGGAGCGTCGTGTTCATGTATGTTTGCATTAATAACAACTGTTCAAAGGATTCAAATGTTATTAAGTGGCTAAAACTCAGCAGCTGATGACAACAATCCCCTGGTATCTGTCTTTCCAGAGCAATATAGCAGGGCTCCAAATCTGTTTGTGTTGAATCCACCCTTAACGGTAGGAAGCTCTCAAACGTACCAAGTTTCTCATGTAATTGTTGTAGCTCGCAAACGGAATAACAAATTGATAACTTTATTTTTGTTGTGCTAGAGACAAACGGAGATAAGTTTCCTTAGAGTTAACGCGCTCGTTTAGTTAACAAACTGTAAATCGCCGATCTGCGTCTTGTCGCCAAACTTGCGTTTTTTAATGTTGATGTAATCCTTTAATTGTTGAAGCATTTTGTAATGCGAAGAGGGATAAGCGGTGCTTCAAAAAAAAATAATCCAGTCCAATAATTATCTCTTGTGAAGTCTAGCTGGGTAGCCGGCGTCAGATCAAAGTTAGTTACATCACATGGTGGCAAGATGCTTTTGATCTTGCAAGTAATGAGGCCGTTTGCAGGAAACGGAGGGTACCGCACGATGGAATTCCTCAGTTCTTTTCAAGAGCTAAAAATACCTTCTTTATTGGACGTAGGCCTAAAATGGCAAGATGGGAATGAACTTGCAAGGAGAGCTGATAGATTTTGCGAAATTGTGATTTGGTAGCGTGGCCTTTTGGCAGTATTTTAGCCGCATCTCCCTGCGTAATGAATATTAAAAGGTCTGGTGCAGATTACCTTTTTAATGTATAAATCATCTGCGTGCTCGGTAGCTTGAGGGAACTTAGAGTTTAAACAAATGTTTGGAGATTAGATGTATGAACGAGACTCAGCTCAATTCCTTTCTGCGTATTTTCTAACTTTCAGAAGCACCTTTTGTATTTTTACACCCTTTATGTCCTCAGAAGGGTTTTTGGTATTTTTTTCCACGTTTTGTTGAGCAAGACTGAAAGTCTGCTGGTTTTGCCAAAGAAGACGGCCTACCTCAATGGCCTAAATGTTCTCAAAGTGACATAAATGTAGGAAAAACTTGTCTATATCCTATTCCTACATACTCAGCCCGCTTTGGTGGTGGGACCTCTTTCTGGGATTTCAGGTCCTGGGGGAGTTTCCGAGCCCAATTCTGTAAAATCATTTTTATAGATGATCGTGAATTTGTATGATGAGACCTGAATGTCGATGAACTTTTATTTTCTTCCTGCTTACTTTTTTGGATGGTCCTTTGATTGCATCAAAGAGCAAGCTGCTGTGCCAACACGGCAGGGGAAGAGCACAGAATCTTCTGAAGAAATAAAAAAAGGATCTGAGATGGTGTTTGGAGGAAAAACTATCGCTAAATTTTGCGAAGCATCCATATGTATAAGGTATAAGCAACTTAAAAAATACTTCCAAACTGCAGTCATCTATACAAATGGCTTTCACGAGGGAGTTTTTAATATGGAGTGGTTTTAGCACTGGTTTCGTTTAGCCACCGCGGAAGAAAAGCTACATCAAAAGTAAGGTTTGCTGCCATGTGAGAAGCGGCTTATGAAATCACCTAGTTTTTTTTTTGACAAGAATGAACGATTGTAAGCACTCTGCGTCTCAGTCAAATCTGTTTTTTCTTGTTTTACTTCGAGCTCCACTGCATAAATTCCACCAGCAAAATGGATATTGGGAGATCAAGGTCGCGGGAAGCACTGAATAAAGCGGGCACGGATCACGCTCTCGTGTGTGAATCATTTAGGTAGAGAGCAGCATTGAGGAGGAAGCCTGCATCACCGTAATGTGGTTTGACAGAGTAGTGAAAGCCTGAAAAATGAGTAACCTCGCACTTCCTTGGTGTGCCGCTGAAGCTAACGGCGCCCAAACGCGCGAGTACTGAAAGATTTACAAAACCAGTTAGAGAGTACTGCTAATATTCAGTGAAACCCAGCCTTGTACCCGTCGTGAAATCACTTCTGAACTATAGCAGAGCATCTGCAATTACAAACCTCAGAGAAGCAGAGGGATCTTCACTGGGTTAGGTGTTTCAGCAGCTCTACCCAAGCTGGCGAACCCTAGAAAACTGATTTGGGGATCTGTTCCTTCCTGACCCTGCGCTGTAGAATGGGTTAAACTTGCTCAGGTCTTGCCACCTGGTTGGAGAAATTAAACACGATATAGACTAATTAATCCCTGGTCTGAGTTCATAGTTCTTTGTGGAACAGGACGTGTATATCTGAGCTGGTGCAGCAATCTGTGATAGTCCCGTGATGGTTTTTGGCAGGCAAAAGTGAGAAATATGAACGTAAAACCCAATCTCTCCCATTCATTTCTACTAGAAATTTTAATACCAAAAAAAAAAGCGGAAATTAAAACTTGGATACCATCCATTATATTTCTCACAGGTCTGATTTTGAGTCTGTGCCATGGTGACAGAGGTTATCTGTCCCTACAGCTCCTCTGTCAAGCCAAATAAACCAAAACGTCCAAGGTGTTGTCCTGGCACCCTTTTCCAGAAGGCTGATGAAGCGTATCTTGTTCTCGTGTGATAAGAGACAACCAGGGGTAGCGTGACCTGAGAATTTCCAAGCCAAATGTTGAAATTTGGCCGTGCCAAGGGACTTGTTCTCGGTGTGTCGATGTGGGATAAGCACTCCAAACCCTGGAAATGAGGGATTTGCATGTAGAAATGTACCCAGCCTTCCTAAGCTGAAGGTGCTGGAGGAGGCGGATCAATAAAATCAACTCTTTCTGTGTTCCCTCCCACTTTATTTAGAGGATTTTTCGAATGCATTCCATAATCGATGGCATTCGCTGCTTTCACAGCGGCTCTAAGGTTTTTCCCATCCAGGAAAAAAATGTGTTTGGACAGTGTTTAACATGAATTTTACGCAACCGGGGCCAAAACATTTCTGTGGGAAATCATTTGCCTACTGTTTTGAAGTCATTTACCTACCGTTGCGTTGCGCTAACGGGGTGAGTGGTACGGTCGCACAGTACCAATATGAGTGCAACTAGAGACCCCGTAACCAGTAAAATAATGTCGTGGAGATGTTCTGAGACCGGATGCGGGCTATTAGCTGCTTCATTCAAAGGGTTTGTGTGTTTAGGAAACGCAAAATCACAGTACCAGCAGGGCTGCGTAACCCTCTGACAGAAATGATGAGTTCTTGGCACTAGCGGAGGGCTGTGCTGGCACAAACAGTAAGCTGCAAAACACCACAGAATACCCCAGGTTTCCCCCTGGTAAAGCTGCCTGAGCTCTGACAGGTTGTATTTTTTACTGTAAATTCCCGTTGCTCTTGATCTCAGATTTGTTCTGCCTTCTGGAGGGGTGCAAACGAAGAGAGGGAAAACATAAGCGTGGCAACAGATTCAAGGGATGGAAGGGGAGAGGAGCTGTCCTTGCTGAGACTGATGTGTGAAGAGTATTTTATTAATAGGACACTTGACGAAGGGCCACAAGCTAGCATATGCATAGCTACCTTCCTGGCCTCTCTGGAGCTGTGCTGAGTCCGTGCAAGTATCGGAATCAGCAGCGTTTTGCAAAAAATATTTGCAGTTTGCCCGTTACGAACGAACACACCCGACATTCTGATGGATGATTTTAACCTTCAACTACATAAAACCAGGCAGCTGAGCAGCCTGAGCAGCGCGACTGGCTTATCCAGCACCCTCAATGAATCAAAAAACCCACGGCATGGCCGAGTGCCGTCAAGACGGACAAAATATTTGTCCAGGTGCGAGCGCCGACATCTCTGACGCAGGTATAAAGCTGATGAAATGATTTTCTTTTCCACTTGGAAAGATGATATTAATCCGTGGAGCTTCCTGCTGGAGAATAACTTGAGGATTTGCAGATTTGTAGATTGAGTCAAGACTTGGCGTTGTATTATTGGGTAATGAGGATGTTGAACAACGCCGAAAAGAGGGTTTCAGTAGTCTCTCTTCTGTTCATGCGTGTATTTGGATACCAGATATTTATATATACACGTGGGGGTGAGCAGTTCAGGATGGATTAAATCATTTATGGAGTAAGTCAACACTGAATTAAGGTTGGGAACGTTCAAGTCAACGTTGAATTAATTTTGCTGTTGGGAAGAAGCATCCACTTTGCACATATTATGATACACTTACCTACCAGAAACCTTCCCCAGCTGCTGCTGCGGATGCTGGCTACTGCTGCTAGTGGTGATGAAGTGTGACCAGCAGCCCGCTCCCCATTCCTGCTCGAAATCTTACTTTGCTTCTTGATCAGTTTGAAGTTTTTTGAGTGTTTTTTCCGTAATGGAATCTGTGAATAATAATAAGGCAGACGCCAACTTGCAGGTAAAGGGAAGCTCATCCTGGTAATGATATGGCTAAGAACGGGATGGGAGTTGAGTGCCTCATTCAGACCCTTCTGAAAACTTAATTCATAACTTAATTCTTGTCCATGCATCGTGAGTATCGAATACTTACTCAGCACGTGACGCTTGTAAGAAGCGCTTGAGTGAAACTTAACTGTTGCTAGTCTCTGATAATGGCATTTAAACTCAATTCTATTAAAAATAACTACGCCTAACAAGCTCCGTGATGCACTTGGCTGATCACAGGAGAATTGCTCTATCTTGGTATGATCTACAGGTTTGCTTAAGGGGAGAATATCCGTACACAAATCCCTTGGAATTCGAAGGAGGATGAATGATAGAAAGTTAACTACACTGGGCCTACGCAGTCTTATTTCTAAAGTATTCATTTTGTGGATCAGCCCGCAGTGGCTGCGGAGAAATTCTGTTGCATGGCTTGTTAAAGAAACTACTTGCTCTGTGACATGAGAGCTTTTCTGCTGCTCGAAACATTTAACGTGTTGGTACCTATGTGCAGAGCCGTTGCATGGGTTGTGTGTGCAAGGGCTGCTGTTGATGGGGATTTGGTGTGAAGTCTTCACGGGCTTAAAAAAAAAAAAAAAGGTTTAGCTGTTGTGGGTCAGCTTTGGCCATCAGTGAGGTCTGGGCACTGAAGTATTCATTTTGCCCTTTTTTTGGGTTGGGGGAATAAAACCAAAGCAAACAGGCCTCCACCAATTCCTTTAATTCATGACTTCCTGATTTTTCAAAAGCCCTAGCGTTATTTTATAACGGACTGTTGCGTACCTTGAAATGTATTTACATTTAAGTATCGATTAACTTATTTTTTTTTTATGAGCATCCGGCAGGAAAAGGCAAGAGCACAGCCCAGGAAAGAGGTACATGTTCTCACACTGTGCAACTCCTCAGCTGGTAGTAACGCTCAAAATCTTTCATGATGCTCTAGCGTAAGAAATATATTAGCACTGTTTAGCACCGTGCTCTTTCCAAGAAGGAGAACATATTATATGCTTCCCCCCAAATGGAAAAGGACCAGCAGGGAAGGCACAAAATGAAATGAGTTTCTCCATATTGCTGGCAGAATTGGAGGAAATAAAAACAACAGATGTCTGCAAACATTTTAAACAGCTTGCTTTTTTCAAAGAAAAGCTTTTTTTATTTTTTTTTTATTATTATTATTTTTTTCTCTTTAAATGTTCTAAGCAGAAAGGCTCCTGTGAGAGGAGCGGTGCTCGGCGCTTCACCTGACCGTCGGGTGTTCAGCTCTTTCTAGTTTGTGATTCAATGGGAGAGAAGAGCTCGTAGCTGGGTTACTTCTGAGAACAGCCTTTTATCTCTCGTCCTATAAATGAAGAACTGCGTGGATGTAATTGTGACAAAAGAAGCGGCTTCTCTTTGCCCTTGGAGTGATGCGCTCTCTATTGCAGAGCTCTCCAGAAGACTTGGCGCAGCCAAGTGCTTGAGCGTAAGTCATCCCGGTACTTCCACCACGCCAGCCCGAACGTGCAGATCTCATTGCCAAACACATCAATGCCATTACTTAGTAACAAAAAAGAAGTCTGTATTAAAACTTCTTTTAGCCGATGCTTACACGTGTAGCTTTGAAGAGCAGGTTGCCCAGGCAGTTAGCGGGCGTGCTTAAAAGGAAGCGCTTCCTCATTTCATCCGTTTCTGTTACGTGCAAAACTTTCCCCTGGACACTGCCCTTAAAGCTGCAACATCTCACAAAGTCATTTTCCCCCTCCCGCAACAAAATGATTCCATTAATGACGCGAGGTGATGGAAATCAGACTGAAAGGAGCTGAGGAATCACTGTGCTTACACGCTCTTGTGCTTCCCCACGTTCCCCATTTCTAACGTGAGATAAATAGCGCCGTTCGTTAGACCTTTTCTTGTCCTGTTTGCCTCCTGGCTCTGCTTGGATTCGACGTGACGAGAGCGATTGGCCATCAGTTTGATGAATCACTGGACGAGGTCCTAAACGAAACGAGTGGTGAACTCCGCTTAGTTACGGAGTGGTTCCCATTAAACCATGTAGTTAACACAAATTAATGCACCTGCCAAAATTCAGCTATTAAAAAAGAGAGCAGTGTCCAAGACTGAAAAATGTCCCTTACT